>NW_007081691.1:331384-401395 GCF_000164805.1 Carlito syrichta
AAAAAAAAAAAAAAAAAAAAATTGGATTATTAGGATGATACTGGGAAAATTTTTTTAAAAGTTGTTATAAATAAATATTTTAGCATAGGATAAATATAAATATACAAAAGAAAGCAGTTGATAGCTTTTCTAAGACCACTGTAGTGAAAGTCTAAACATTTGTGTTTGTATTGTTTAACACTTAACTTTCAAATAATTGTCTGTGCTTCCATTTTGATAGAAGTGTTTTTCTTCCTTTTGCATTTAAATTTGTAGTTTCTTTCTTTTTTTTTTTTTTGAGTTGGGGTCTCACTCTGGAGTGAGCCTGGAGTGCAGTGGCATGCTCCTGGCGACTGCAGCCTTGACCTGCTGGGCTCCGGCAATCCTTCCGCCTCAGCCTTCAAAGTAGCCGGAACTACAGGTGCATGCTACCATGCCCGGCTAATTTTGGATTTTTTGTAGAGATGAGGTCTCGCCAAGTTGTCCGGTGGGTCTCGAGCCCGTGGGCTCAGGCAATCCACTCACCTCGGCCTCCCAAAGTGCTGGGATGACAGGCTGAGTCACCGAACCTGTCCTAAACTTGTAGTTTCTTATGTTTCTGACAAGAAAATATATTTAAAATATAGTAAAAAGTGGAATCATTTGAGGAAGGTGTGAAAAGTGTAGTTTCATATGCTTCTGACAATTACACTATCATTTTATTATCTGACAGGCTGTTGCACAACTAAGCATCTTAAATTCCTTTCCTGTATAGTTTGTGTTCCAGATTGAGCCTGTGTGTACCAATGGGATACTTCGGATATAAGTTACCTCCAAAACCCACCATCTGTATTCAGTTGGTGTAATTAGGAGTATTCCTAGTCCCCTCCTCACTCCCCTCTCCTTTTCTGCCGGGAGGGCACTCTGTCCTGAAAGCTTGCCTCACTCTTACTATGGTTCTCTATATTACAAAACGAAATACAAGAAGTGCTGTCAGTTTGAGAGGGAATATGAACAAGTGTGAACAACTATTTATCAACTGCAGCACTTCCAATCCCAGGGCTGGGATACAGCCTCAAAACCTTTTTTAATATGACCCTCTAACGCCTACCATGTATCAGACATGGCATGTGGGAACAGTTTCCTTCCCGGTTTACCGACTTCTATTGCTGTGTCTCACAGTCTGATGTTTGCTCTTGACATTGTAAGTCCTGCATGGTACCCTTTATGATTTTTGACCGCCGGTCACTCCTGCAGAAAATAATTCATCAATGTTCTCCCATTCCCAGATCCTCCTATTCCAAACTTACTTTCCCTTCCATATAACACACCACTGAAGGCTTTTGGAGAAATTATGCAGAAGTCATTTCTGATACATTTTTTTGAGTTGGAGTCTCACTCTGTCACCCAGGCAGGAGAGCAGTGGCACACTCACAGCCACCCCAGGGTCCATCCCCTGGGTTCCAGTGATCCCTTCCCTGCAGCCTTCCAAGTAGTTGGAACTACAGCTGATCCATATTATCAATACTTGGTGGTTCATTGGTCACTACCGAAATGTTTTCAGGAGTTCAAGTTCTTGATCTTGCTGGGGACTCAAACTCTTAGCAACCTACCCAATCATATTGTGAAGGTTAGGCAAAGGTGGGTTTGGTGGTCGCTCAGGTTGCCAGAAAACCCCTGAACCCGAGTACAGGACGGCATCTTACTGCCAAGTCCTACTCTCAGGTGTGCACGGAGCTGCTCATGTGAGCTCCAATTCTTCAGCATTGGCTCGTTCCTGGGCACCAGCTGAGCAGAGCTGGAGATAGCAGAAACTGACGTCATGCACTGAATATTGCTAGGTCAGTCTTATGAGGTGCTAAAATCCAAGCTATGTTTGAAATACTGAAGTTTTGGAGTCTGGTGTGAGACTTTACATTTGTCCCTAATAAGCTTTTTCTTAATATTATGGCCTGTTGAAATAACTTTGAACGTTGACTTCATTATTTATTATTTATGACTTCATTATATGCTAGAGGCAGTAAAACATCATGGTTAATGACCCAGACTGTGGTGCCAGACTACCTGGGCTCACATCCCAGATCACAACTTGCTAGCTGTGTGACCTTGGGCAAGTTACTTAACCTCTCTGTCTCTTAGTTTCCTCCTTAATTATTATAGTAATAGAGTTTTTAAATTATTAAGCATATTAATGCAGAGTTCAAAGCACATCGTTAAGTGCTAAACACTTGCAGAAATTCTTATTATTAGTTAGATATTTCACTATTTACCTCATTTAAAATTCAATAAATGTGACTTAACTAAATGTTAATTTTCTGATTTATGTGAAAAAAAAAAAAAGATTAAAATGTCCCACAGGATAAGATTTGCAATATTTATTAAATGTAGTCTCTTTTACTTGGTTGTTTTAAATGGACACTCTTTAGATATTATAAGTCATTCAGAGATACATTACCCAATAATATCAACCTGTGTAACTGTCTTCATCCTATTTATAGTTGTAACGTGGAAAACCGTGGACTACTTTGTTGAATAAAATTTTTTTACGTAGATTTCACATCCTACCCGGTCTACATTTCTTATTTCATGAAAATATAAAATGAAGTTCCTTCTAAGGATTTATTCTGTTGGACTCACATTAACTTCTAGTGGTGCTCATGTATATTTGGTCTACAAACGATTTGATTGTGTTCTAGAATTTTTCAAAGGAGTAACATCCTGATTCTACCATGCCATCATCCAATTGTGCAAAGTCATCCAATCTTGCTCTTTGAAGTCAAGATAGATATGACTATGGCTCCTGTCCTTCATGATTCTTAAAGTTTCTGACAGTTGTGGGATGGATCATGCTTTGTAGGTCATATCTCATCTTGTTCTAGGTATCCTGGAAGTCATTTATGCAAATAATTATTTTATTTCTATTTTCTAACTTGAATCGAGGCTCCAATGTCTCCTGTGGGCAAAAGTGCCACCTTTTGAAAACCTCTGATGTACATTGTGCTTGTGGAAAAATACACAAGAAATTGCAAGCGATTTCTTCTGTGAAATGGGAGTAGGGAATGAGTCACTTTTATGCTATCTAAAGGTTTTGCTCCTTGACTGTATAATTTTAATATACTCATAAACACATTTTATACACGCACACATG
The DNA here is from genome assembly GCF_000164805.1 of Carlito syrichta. Classification (NCBI taxonomy): domain Eukaryota; kingdom Metazoa; phylum Chordata; class Mammalia; order Primates; family Tarsiidae; genus Carlito; species Carlito syrichta. The sequence goes on from NW_007081691.1 coordinate 334,491, forward strand.
TGTATACATTCACACTCTCAAGTCATGCTGGTCCTTAAGTATCCTGACAATACTTGTTTACAGTTTTGCAATTTTTTCTAGTTGTCCTTGAGTGTATCGCCCTCCTACTTATTTTTGTTGTTGTTGTAATTCTCTTTTTCTTTTGAGTCTTGTGAAAAAACATTCAATTCAATGTTGCTACATTGGCTTTTTTTGTTTTCATGTCGCTTATCATTATTATGATTGCTTATTGAATGAAAAAGATGTCTTTATCTGTCTGGGACTATTGTGCACACTCTCTCCATTTCTCTCCAATTATTACTCATTATTCAGACTCTCATCTGGGATACCCACATTTTCAAAAAGCTTGAAGATCTCCTTTCCTAAAGCCTATACTTCTTGTTCAGATATTCACTGCTTCTTGCAGTTCTAGACCATGTATGGTTTAACCCAGATGCCATTTAATTGGGCAGAGTGGAGCTTTCTTGAGTAAAACAGCAGTTTCTTCTGAGAACAGAACTTGGCAGCTAGGGAATTCCAGAGTAGCAATCCCTATTTCTAAAAATGATTCCGATATACCATTTAAAGCATGTAGTATATTTTTATTTAGAAAATATTTATTTAGCTGTCAGAAACACTTCACCTAATCACTGCTTTTTAAAAGGGCAGGAATCTGGCTACACCCTCAGACATCATCAGAGAGCTCTGGCTTTCCAAAGCTGGGTATAATGAACTATAGTTTAAGAACACTTTATAGTTTCCCATGAAGAATTTTCTTGTCACCTACTGTATACACAACAGAAATCTCTAAGTCCTTTGCATTTTCTAGGGTCCAGTCTTGCTTTGTCTGAGTCGCCTTCTCTTGTACAACAAACAGACACGCCTTCAACATGGAGAAGCAGAGAAGATCAAGGGAACTCAGTGACTCAGTTTAATCTCCTTATGTACCCAGACTGAAAGATTTCAACAGCTACCCAGGCAGACATCTCTTAATGGAGGAAATTAGAGAGCCCAGATAAGATAAGTAGGAGGACATAGTAACTGATTAGCTGTAAGGGCCTCAGGAAGGGACTGGCCATGAGAAAAATCAATGGACATTTTTTTCCTGTTCCCGTTGCAAGTGGCAACCGGGAGAGAGTTCAGAATCACAGCTAAATCAATAGTCCAGGGAAAGAAAACTAAGTCGAGGAGGTCCCTAACTGACTAAGTAAAGTCTATGACCTGGCTAGTCTTTCATTTTTTTCCCTCTGCATCTTTCCTGCTCCTTTAACTTTTTTTTTTTTTTGAGATGGCGTCTCACTCTGTCGCCCAGACTGGAGTGCAGTGGCCGCTCCTGGCCACCGCAGCCTCGACCTGCCGGGCTCTGGCGATCCTTCCGCCTCAGCCTTCCGAGTAGCCGGAATGACAGGCATGCGCTACCACCCCCGGCTGATTTTTTGATTTATCGTAGAGATGAGGTCTCGCTGCCCAGGCGGGTCTCGAACCCACGGGCTCAGGCAATCCACTCACCTCAGCCTCCCAAAGGGGCGGGATGACAGGCTGAGCCACCGAGCCCGGCTAACTTTTAACTTCATCTTAGACATTGTGACTTCCAGATACCTGCGTTGAATGACTCCACCCAGATTTGTGCCACACAGATGCACACACGTGTCCACACACACAGTAACATATGGTAAAATATTGCTACCTGATTAGTATGGCCACATGCATTTGCATACACATATATTTGTTTTCCCATCACTTTGGCTCTTGTGTAAGTATGTTTGCAAATTCATTTTACTTGAGGTTTTTCAAGGATTGATAATCCGCTTGCATGTTTCAACCACTGAGTCCTATTCTTTTATGCTCTCCTGACATTCACTGTTTCTTATCCAGCCTCTTCACCCTCCCCTATAAACCCTCTCTTCTGCCAATATGTGCAGTCACCTAGGCTTACTGATGCCACAGTCAGTGCAGAGTTTTGTAATCGTAGCCTGTGACAAAAACATTTGTGACCCACTGAAATCTCTGAACAATACCGGGCAAATAGTAAAGAAGACAAAAATCCCAAAGATGTATGGTTACTGTGTCACTCAACGACCCTGAACTATAAACTATTACAATATATTTCCCAGACTCATCGATGACCTAAATAGCAACATTTCCAAAAACCTTACACCTAGATAGGATTAAGAAGAAGGGGAGGACTTTGTTTACAATTTACCTAATTTAGGTCTATCCGGTCACCATTTTTCCTGTGGGCATTAATTCGCTGAATAATATTGTCATTATTTTCTAATTCTCAGAAAAAAGAAAAAAAGTGAATTTAGCAATTCACATTCTTTACATTTGTCTTTGTTGAAGACTTGGTTACATATCATGTGTGTTGGTGCAATAAGCCAGCCTATATACACGCTTCCAAAGAAGGAGCTCTCTTGATATTTGCAAAACTTGTTTTCTTTGAGATTCGGATCATGCTCAGCCTGAGCTGATTTTAAGTTGGTTGATATCAAGAGATGTTGTATAAATCCTTTCTTAGCTCAGTATTTCTCAGAGTAGAACTAGCCTGTTACAAAAGTTTTTAAAAAATTTTTTTGTTTTCTTCTGTTTCTTAGAAATATAGAAAGTAAGTAAGTGGACTGAAGCTACTGGTAATGAAAGTAGCCATCTGAACAGTTTAGGTGGTTTATTCTGTCTTTATTGGCTACTTTGAAGTCTTATATAACTTTCTGGTGATCTGGAAAAGTGATACAAAGAGAAATGTTGGCGAGCCAGTATTAATATTTGCTCAAAACAGTGAGTCATATAAACTTGGATTTCCTTTTGGGGGTACTCATTATTTGAATATTGTCTGAGTCTTGATATAATTTGGTACAAGAGTCCTTGTTTAGAATGTGGAAGAATGCCGTGCTCATGTTAACAGGAGATCTCTATTTGTCTTGATTATTCATGTTGGAGGGTTTATTTTGGATGCATTTGAAGGAATAAGTAATCACTTAAGTGGCTACCTGGTAAGGCTGCTTGTTTTCCCATGTTTTTTTTTTTTTTTTTCTTTTCTTTTCTTTTTTCTTCTTACTACCTGTCCATGACATGTGTAGATTTACTGGCTCATCTTCTTTTCTAAGAAAAATGTTACTTGTGTGCCTTTTCTCGTACACTGCCCATTCAATTCAGAAGGAAGTTCAGAGGTGACTTTCAATTAGAACGGGCATGAGAGGCTGGGCTCAGTGGCTCAGCCTGTAATCTCAGCCCTTTGGGAGGCCAAGGCGAGTGGATTGCCTGAGTCTGCAGGTTCGAGAATAACCCAGGCAACTTGGCAAGACCTCGTCTCTACAGTACGTCAAAAATTAGCCGGGCATGGTAGCCCGTGCCTGTAGTTCCAGCTATTTGGAAAGCTGAGGCGAAAGGATTGCTGGAGCCCAACAGGTCAATGCCGGGGTGGCCGTGAGTATGCCATGGCTTTCCAGCCTGGGCGATGGAGTGAGACTGGGCGATGGAGTGAGACTCCATCTCAAAGAAAAGAAAAGAAAAGAAAAGAAAAGGCATGAGATGGTGGGAAAAGGGGAGATACTGACGAAATGGTACAGATTTTCATTAGAAAGGAGGTGTAAGTTTTAGTGATCTGTTGCGTGGCATGGTGGCCATGGTGCATTGTCTATTTCAACATTGCTAAAAGAGTAGATTTTAAATGTTCTCATCACAAAACCAAAGATTAGTGAGGTGGTGGATATGTTAATTGGCTTTATTTAATCCTTTCACAGAGTGTGTGTGTGTGTGTGTGTGTGTGAGCGTGCGTGCGTGTGTGTGTGTGTGTGTGTGTGTGTGTGTACCCTGTAAATTAGGCATGTCCAACCCATGGCCTGCAGGCTGCATGTGGCCCAGGAAAGCTAATAATATGGCCTCACAAAACCTTTTATTGTCATGTGTTTCTTTAACACTTATTTTAACATTTATTTTCTTCATGATCCCACATGTAGTTCGATCTTTGAAGTTCACAATCACGCCTCTTTCATGTCGTCATTTTTTGGCAGGGCACACATTTGGAAGGTGCTGTTTTCAATTACGAAGCACACGAAGAGCAAAATTTGAACAACCATTTCTGATGAGCACCTTGAGAGCTCATTAAGAATTGTACCCCTGCCGGGCTCGGTGGCTCAGCCTGTAATCCCGTGCCTTTGGGAGGCTGAGGTGAGTGGATTGCCTGAACCCGCGGGTTCGAGACCCACCTGGGCAGCGAGACCTCATCTCTACAATAAATCAAAAAATCAGCCGGGCGTGGGAGCGCGCGCCTGTAATTCCGGCTACTCGGAAGGCTGAGGCGGAAGGATCGCCGGAGCCCAGCAGGTCGAGGCTGCGGTGCCCGGGAGCGCCCACTGCACTCCAGTCTGGGTGACCGAGTGAGACTCCAACTCAAAAAAAAAAAAAATTGTACCCCCTTCCATCAAACCAGACATTGATAGTTTTACAAAACAAAGGTCAAATTTCCTACTGGTTTTATATTGTTCTCATTTTCCTAAACTTTATAATAAAAATATAAACAATAAAAGAAATATTATTATGTATATACATGATATTATATCATTTATATGCAGTCCAAGACAATTCCTTTTTACTCAGTGCTTCCCAGGGAAGCCAAAAGTTTGGACATCCCTACATACATACAATTTTTTTTTTTTTGAGTTGGAGTCTCACTCTGTCACCCAGACTGGAGTGCAGTGGCCGCTCCTGGCCACCGCAGCCTTGACCTGCTGGGCTCCGGCGATCCTCCCGCCTCAGCCTTCCAAGTAGCTGGAACTACAAGTGCGCGCTATCACCCCTGGCTAATTTTTGATTTATTGTAGAGATGAGGTCTCGCCAAGTTGCCCAGGCGGGTCTCGAACCCGCGGGCTCAGGCAATTCACTCACCTCAGCCTCCCAAGGTGCGGGATTATAGGCTGAGCCACCGAGCCCGGCTCATACATACAATTTTGATCAGTTGCTAACAACATCACATAAAGTGATCTCTTATGTAAAGAACAATTCATCACTTTCTTTCCTATAAGGAAAACCATGAGCTACATGGATTCTAGTTCCTTGGGCTTAAACTTTCATGATTTCAAGGGTGTCCTTGGATCCCAGAGATTATAATATGCTCTATTATCATGCCATCTGCTTATATGATGAAACTACAAGTTATGTCACCAAGAGACATCTTGGCCACATTTTTCATCTCTGGAAATCTTTTTATCATTGGCCTCAATAGTAGCAGAGTGTAGTCGCTATTATGGAGTCAAGCAGATCTTAACTCAAGTCCAGGCTTACTTCTCAATTTGGACCTACCCTGTAACTCATCTGGAAGCCTTTATCTGTCTCATATGATAATTGAAGGTAATGTAAGGCACCTGAGCTAAAGACCTGATACAGAGGAAGTAGAGTACACATATTTGCAATTACTTGTATGTAGTTAAAAGTCAGTTTGTTGCTGTGCCACTGTATGGAGGCTCCTCAAAATAAATAAACAAATAAATAAAAATAAACATAGAATGACCATATGATCTAGAAATTGCACTCTTAGATATATATCCAAAAGAACTGAAAACAGAGACTCAGACAGATATTGGTACACTCATGTTTATAGCAGCATTATTTGCAATAGCTAAAGGTGGAAGCAACTCAAATGTCTGTTGGCAATGAACACATATATGGAATGTAATCTATACACACAGTGGAATACTATTTATTCAACCTTAAAAAGGAATCGAATTCTGAAACATTCTACAACATGGATGAACCTTGATAACATAATACCAAGTTAAATACACCAGAGAACAAAAGACAAATATTGCATGATTCCTCTTATATGAGAAATTCATGGAGACATATAGTAGATTGTTCATCATCAACGGCTGAGGGGAGGGGGTGGTGAGTTTGCGTTGAACGGGTGTAGGGTTTCTGTTTGAGGTCATGAAAGAGTTCTAGAGAAGAATCACAGTGATGATTGTACAACACTGTGAATGTACTTAATGCCGCTGAACTATATACACTTCTAACCACTTAAAATGGTAAATTTCACGTTATGTCTATTTCTCACAATAAAAATATTTCTTCTTAAAAGGCCAACTGTTAGTTATTTGAAGTCAAAAAAGCTTATTCTTCCAACCTATAGAGTCCTCACATATCCCGTACTGGTCATGATAATGGTGATGATGATGTTATTGATTCTTAATTCCTTTTAATTTCCCTTTGTGGAACTATAGAAGTGTGAGGCAGGGAAGGAGATGTATTTGTCTGCGTAGGCTGCCATAACAAAACACCATAGGCAGAGTGGCTTAAACAACAGAGATGTATTTTCTCACAGTTCTGGAGCCTGGGCATCCAAGATCAAGGTGCCAACAGGGATGTTTCCTCTGAGGGCCATGAGGGAAGTGTCTGTTTCAAGTCTCTTTCCTTGGCTTGCAGATGGCTATCTTTTTGCTGCCGTTTTGCATGATCTGTTGTCTCTCCTCTGACGTACTTGAATCTCCTCTTTTTATAAAAAACAAGATTCAGCTTAGATCAAGGCAAACCCTAATGTCCTCTTTTTAATTTAGTTATCTCTTTAAAGGATTTCAAATACAGTCACATTCTGAGGTACTAAGGGTGAGAGCTTCAACTCACAATAGTTATTTTGGGAGAGACTCAATTTAGCCAACAGATAATTTTACTAAAATTTGTATGAAAGAAATCAATTCTGCAAAAATTTAAACTGAAAAAAATTATTCAGTTCTTTGTATCGAGTCATTTATTTTTTCTCTTTTTGAAAAAAAATTGAGTCTACCAGGCATTCTTCTAGGAACCACCGCAATGAACAAAGCAAGGGCTGTGACTGTTGAGTAGAACAGAAACATACAATCAACCAACGGATAAAAAAAATTCTATGCAGTGCTAAGTGGTATGAAAACAACTAACAGGGGGTCATGATGCTAATGGTAGAATGGGGGGAGAGTGATAATTGTATCATATCATCTAAAAAGAGCTCACTGGAAAAGGGATGCTTTAGTAGACCTAAAAGAAATGAGGGATCAGATTGCAAATGTCTAAAGGAAGAAGATTCCAGGGTCAAAGGAGGGCAAGAGCAAAATCTCTGAGGAAGAATAAGCTGGACATGTACGAGGAACAGAAAGAAGGTTGGTGTTAGTGGAATAGTCAGCAAGGGGAAAGTTGTCTGAGATGAGCTGAGGGAGTGCCAGATCCCATAAAAACTTGAAGGCTGTGAGATGCATTGGGGGTTTTCTTTTATTTTATTCAAAATACCATGGAAGAAATTTGAATCTTATTCTAATACAATGAAAAGCATTGGAGGGAATTACAGGGGAGATACAAGATCTGATTTACATTTCCAATAGATCGTGTAATTGGACTTCTAAACAAGCATGACTAGTAATAAAATCTAATGCCTCTATACTTTATTCCCACCATCTCTTTAAAATTTATCAAATGATAATAATCTTGCCTTGCTCCTAGATGAAAACTTCTGCTCACGCGTTATAATAGACTGTTGTATAATTACTCTAAATCACAAGAAGACTTTCAGTTCGGTAAATTGTCCAGCCCCATGTAATATTCCAAATCCTGAACTTGACTGAGTGTTCATTTCTCTTCTCCCTCCGCCCCTTCTCTCTCTCAGTCTGACACTGTAAGGGAAGCTTACTTGCACCGGAAAAGGGGCAAAATTGACCTCTCTCCTGACTCACCACTGATCCTTCAGACTGGAATTTGAGACTTGGCAGGGTGGCTTGGCATTATCTAGGCCGTAAACATGACTTAACAGAAACTTTCTTTCATGAGATGCTGTTGCATTTCCTGTATTTCCTTTGGCCTAGGTATTTGCATTTTTATTCCTGTTACCTTTGGGCATTCTTGCTAGACTTCTGGGCATCTGAAAGCACATATCCAGGTTCTTTTTTCTGAGAGTTTCTTGTCCTCCTAGAAACTCTGCTGGACAGGAGAAAAAGACATCTCTTCACCTAGCTCCTCTTCCCAAATTCTCTTTCTCTAAAACTCTTGATCAGAAGGAATGAGGGAGATTCAAGTTCCTTGTAACAAGTTGTTGGGGATTTCTTTGGAAAAAACTGCATGTGAGGATTTGCTTAACACTTCCTTTGGTATCTGATGTTTATGCCTCAGCAAAACTGAGACAGGGAGAGTCTATTTCTCACATTATGCCACGTGACTTCAGCCACTGTGTAACATGCCCTGTATAGGATCATGAGAGGAAGGATAGAGGTGAACTGGAGTAGAAGTTTGGGTGAGAAACAATGACTGCTTGGAAGGAAGGCAATGATGAGCAGAGGATGTAGCATGTTTTGCAGATGGAGATGTAGCATGTTTTGCAGATGGAGATGTAACAACTTATATCTACTTGGCCATTAAGAGTGGTGAGGGAGAAAGAGAAATGAAGGTTGACTTTCAAATTTTTGTCCTCAATTTGTAGACAGAAAAGAAGTACAATTCTCTAGGAAGCATGAAACTTCAGAATATTATATCTAGGGTGTGGATGGAGGTGTGTGAAAGAAAGATTTATGAACGAATTGTTCTGTTCTGTGTCTTTTAAATTTTAGAGTCAGATTTATGAGTCTAGAGTTCAGAAAGGGTTCAGAACTGGAGCTATAAATTTCAAATTCATCAGCAGATAGAAGATTTTTAAATCCATAGGATTGAATGAGATTACTTAGGAAAAAGTGTATTTAGCAAAGAGGAGAGATTCTGTGCTAAAATCCTCTCGACTCCAATGCTTAGAGTTTGATAGGGGTAGTGTAGAAAGAAATACAGAAAGAGAGGATGTATTCAATGTGATAAAGAGAGTTGCAAACAAGTTTGTCATAGGGAACCTGCCAGAAGATAAAGTAAAAAGAAGATAAAGCAAGGAATTGCTGGTGATCTTGACAAGAGTGGTTTCATCAGAGTGAAGAAGCAAATGTGATGGATATAGCCTAAAGATAGAGAAAAAGTAATAGCATGTGCTGAGACAATTATGAATCTTATCATTTTTTCCTTATTTTTCCATATTCCTGATAAAAATGTTAAATAAGAAAGGTTAAAGAAAAAGGATTTCATAGTCTGTTAGAGATTTCCTTTCTGAGTAACAAGAAATGGTGTTTTCATCTACACACTCAGCAGGCCCACTCAGACGAGATCGAGTGTGTTCAGGGTGGTAGGGTCGTCCAGAAATGGAGTTTCTTTTCATAATAAATACTTTTGGTTTTCTTGGTGAAAACACACAAAAGCACTAAGAAAGAATTCTAGTAAAATTATTTCAAGTCCTTGCTGAAATGGCTTGTTCTGTTTTATGTTACTTTTTATTTTAAATGAAAACTACTTAATAGTCCCATATATCCATTAGAATCATGAAAATTCAAAACACTGACAACATCAAACGCTGGCTAGGAGCTGGAGCAATAGGAGCTCTCATTCATTGCTAGTAAAATGCAGAATGGTACAGATACTTTGGAAGACAGTTTGGTCATTTCTTTTTTTTTTTTAAGTTGGAGTCTCACTCTGTCACCCAGACTGGAGTGCAGTGGCACGCTCCAGGCCACTGCAGCCTCGACTTGCTGGGCTCCGGTGATCCTTCTGCCTCAACTTTCCAAGTAGCCGGAATTACAGGCATGTGCTACCATGCCCGGCTGATTTTTTGATTTATTGTAGAGATGAGGTCTTCCTGCCCAGGTGGGTCTCGAACCCGCGGGCTCAGGCAATCCACTCACCTCAGCCTTCCAAAGGTGCGGGATTACAGGCTGAGCCACTGAGCCCAGCTGGTCATTTCTTTAAAACTAAACATACTCCTACCATATGATCCAGCAACCATACACCTTGGTATTAAGCCAAATGAGCTGGAAATATATACTTATCCCAAAACTTCCACACTGATGTTGAAAGCAACTAAGAGTCCTTTAGGAGGTAAGTGGATAAATGAACTGTGGTACATCCAGACAATGGAATATTATTCAGTGCTAAAAAGAAATGAGCCATCAAGCCATGAAAAGATATGGAAGAAACTTAGGTGGGCTCGGTGGCTCAGCCTATAATCCCAGCACTTTGGGAAGCCAAGGCAAGTGGATTGCCTGAGCCCACGGGTTCAAGACCAGACTGGGCAACTTGGCAAGACCGTGTCTCTACAATAAATAAAAAATTCGCCAGGCACGGTAGCACACACCTGTAGTTCTGGCTACTTGGAAGGCTGAAATGAAAGGGTCACCGGATCCCAGAAGGTCAACGCTGGGGTGGCCGGGAGTGTGTCACTGCCCTCCAGCCTGGATGATAGAGTGAGACTCCAACTCAAAAAAAAAAAAAAAAAAGGCAAAGACATGAAAGAAACTTAAGTATATATTATCAGATGAAAGAATCTAAAGTGAAAATCTATGAACTGTATAATTTTAACTAAATGACATTCTGTAAAAATGCAAAACAGTAAAAAATGTAAATATATCAGCAAAAAGACAGTAAAATGATTAGTCATTGCAAGGGGTGAGGAGGAAGAAGGAATGAACAGATGGGGCACAAAAAACATTTAGGGAAGCGAATCTATGTATTACAACATAATGGTGGACACATTCATCATATATTTTTCCAGAGAATGTATATGTAAAGTGAACCCTAATGCAAACTGTGAACTTTGGGTGTCAATAATGCATCAGTGTATGTCCATCAATTGTAACAAATGTACCACTCTGAGGGAATGTTAATAACAGAGTAGGCTACTCATGTGTGGCGGAGCAAGGGAAAAATGGGAACTCTCTGTACTTTCCTCTTGATTTGTTGTGGACCAAAAACTGTTATTAAAAATGGTTTATTAAAAAATAACTAGTAGCATTTAAATAATTAGGAGTTGGAGAAAATATTCTGATTACTGAAATTTAAGTTCATTCATTCTGCCATTGCCAAATTTTAGAGGGAAAAGGATTATGCACTGTTCCAACAACTTTATTAAAATGTTTCATTTATTTTTACTTAAAGGTAGTGATTTAAACATACATTAAATCTTAGTACAGAAAGCCTTTTTCCTTTTTAAATAGTTTTCTCAATCATCCTACACTGACACATAATCAGAATTGTCACAATTAATTACATTGAGTTGAAACGTTTGCAGTCATTATAAATGATAATGACGGAGAATCTTTTGAAATAAGGAAAGCAGTTTTAAGTTAAAAAAATACAAAAATTAGATGAGATCACTGTAAAGATGTACAAAACTGGACAACAATTTTCAAAGATTAAAAAATAAAAATTGATTTAGAGTGATGAGATTACTTTTTCCTTCTGTGTTCCAAAACAATTTTAGTTTATTTTTTTTCCATTGGAAAGTAGTTTTAGTCACTTTCTTGTTAAAAAGAAGTTCACAGTTATGAAAAATCTGGAATATCTGCAAGCTTTCATCAGATTCTCATTGCACCAGACACCATTTTTCTCTCAACATGTTTGCTCTTTCTCATACCATCTCCCCAAAATAAACTGTTTACTGACTGATTTTATTTATTTCTACAGAACAGAGAAACCATGATGTAAATTTTGTGCTCAATGACTCAGGGGTTGGTGTAATTATCATATCTGTGTATTTGGATCCCCTTCCAGAGTTTGTTTTTTTTCTGCAAATGGAGTATATATGTCAAAAGTGCTTTGGGGAAATTCACTTTTAAAGGGTGTCTTTGTGCTGCTGCCATAACAAAATGCCACTAACTGGGTGATTTGCAAACAATAAGAAAATGATCTTTCACGGTTCTAGAGCCTGGGAAGTTCAAGATCAAGGCACTGGCATGTGGTGTCTGGTGAGGACCCTTTTGCGGCAACCTCACATGGCAGAAGGCAGAAGGACAAGAGGGTCAAACAATGTGGGAAAATTCCCTTATAAAGACCACAGTCCTATTGGTTAAGACCCTTCCCCTGTAACCCAATTACCTTCCAAAGGCCACAGGTCTTGGTACATTTACAAAAGGAGATAGAAGGGGATTCTGTAGGTGAAATCTTAAATCATTATTGGATTATCCAACACTGCATAGTCCTTGTCCATCTCCCCCAGATTATTTTCTCCGTTCCCTTCATTTTCTGCTCCAGCCATGTTGACAGGTTTGTTTCCCTCAAACATATCTTTTTTCTTTCTAAAAGCCTAGATATTGTTTCTCCTGCTTGAAAGACTCCCTGAGTAGTCATCGTCTTGGCCAACACATACTCAGTGTTCAATCTCCAGGTGAAAAATCAATCTCTTTTGTAAGTTTTCCCAGGTCTCATTATAGTCAATTAATTATCTGTCCTTTTAAAAATCCACTTTTAGATTTAACCTCTCTGCAGGCTGGCACGGCTTGTTGGTGTAGTGCTGCATTTCAAGTGCCTTGCACAATGCTTGGCCTGTACTAGGTGCTCAGAAATATTTATTGAACCCACAGCACCAGGCACTCAGAAATGCTGCCCAGGGAGGTCACAGCAAGAAAACTGACAGGCCCACCATTGCTTCCCATTATCTATGCGCAAGATTTCTGTAACTATTCCTCAAACACACGTACATTGAAAATTAATTTTCTTAGCACTTGCTATTTGGAATCAAGATGCAAACTTACACATTACCAAAGTTCCTCTTGGAAAAGTTGTTTTCCAGCCTGGCTCGGTGGCTCAGCCTGTAATCCCGCTCTTTGGGAGGCTGAGGTGAGTGGATTGCCTGAGCCCCCAGGTTTGAGACCCGACTGGCCAACTTGGGGAGACCTCATCTCTACAATAAATCAAAAACTTAGTTCTAGCTCCTTGGAAGGCCGAGGCTGAAGGATCGCCGGAGCCCAGCAGGTCGAGGCTGCGGTGGCCGGGAGCAGCCACTGCACTCCAGTCTGGGTGACAGAGTGAGACTCCAACTCAACAAAATAAAAAAAAGTTGTTCTCTGGCTACAATTTTCATCATGAATTGACCATTGCTGAACCTAATACAGATAATTTATCTATTTCAGAATTCGGGTTCTAAAAGTTTCTGAAATCCAACAGATTTCAGTTATTTCTTGAATACTACAGGTACCTTGCTTAAAAAAAATTACAACACCATATGTGTCCTGTTCCCATGAGTAGGTTTCAGGGAAGTTTTAACAGTTAAAAGAGGTTTTTTTCTTTCCTTTGAAACCTGGCATGTGGATTTAGTGCTTATTAAAGTGAGAGATTGAGTGTAGTGGCTTGATTTAGGATTAGAAAAGGAAGCTGCACTAAAAGCTTAGTTCCAGAGCTCTGCCCAGAACCCTTCCCTGAACGACTCTTACTGACTACTGAAAATTGTTGAGAAAGCCCTAAGATACCCTGTTGTGCATCATTCTGCCATGTGGTCACGTAGGCATATAGGAGCTCAGGCCATCATTATTCCATCCAAGAGGGCTGAGTTCAAATACTGTGCCAAATCAGGGCCTGTTAAAAAGATGGATATGTTGACTATTTGAATCATTCATTCTCTTTTTCCATGACACAAACCCTCTGAAACGACCACATGCAAGTCTTTAATTTTTAAAAATCCAAACTGTGTGGCAGAATACACCCAGCTATTAAAAACATAAACCCAGTAGCCACAGACATGTCATTGTGCAAACAAACCTATGTGTGAAGTCTGACACGGCCTGGCCACTCTGTGGAACTAAGACAATATCCCCCTGAAAATGAGCTAAATTAGTTTCTGTTAAGGAAAATATTACACGAAATGTTTGTCATGACATCGGCAGTTATTAGCTAGAGATGAAACATTCTCCCAAACAGATTAAAAAATGTGTCCAAAGAAAGTGCTAAAAATAGTAATTATATCTGATTTCATGGTTCTCTTGGGCAAAAATACCCAAGGATGCAAGACCTAAACAAGACTTAGGAAAGGCCAGGCTCTGCAACTACAAAGAGGACCTTTTCCTGGGATATTTACATTTCCTGCCTTTGCATGGCAGTGAGGGAGGTGAAAAGGCTCCACAAAGAACCCAGCATTGGAATCAGGCAGTGTATCATTCCAAAGCAGGGCTTGACAAACCACATGCCCACAGGCCAAACCTGGCCCACTGCCTGTGTTTATAAATAAAGTTTTATTACAACACTGCCACACTCCTCTGTGTATGTATTGTTCATGGCTGCTTTTGTGCTGTAACAGCAGAATTGAGTAGTTTTGACAGAGACTACTTGGCCTGCCAAATTGATATTTTTTCATCTGACCCTTTACAGAAATAGTTTATTGATCCTTGCTCTAGACTACGAATGGCCAGTCTGTCAAACTATGTTCTAGGGTCACCAATTCCTACTTTCCTTGTTGTGAGAAAAAAGTGGAGTGGGAATGAAGAATACATTCAGGTGGGAAGCATTGATATGGTGGTAACCACTCCAGATGACTCCAAAATTGCCTCACAGACCATTTTTGGTACATGTAGGTATCAACAAAGAGGCTGAGATAGTTGGTATAAACAGTATAGATTGTGGGTAAAGAAAAATATAGTTAAAAAATATAGGGTAGTGAGTCAAGAAAATCTGCTGTTCACCCTTCTTTTGCCTCTACCTCTTGTCATGCTATAATATGACTGTTCAATAATCAATCCAGATTTATCTCTGTTACCATAGTGATAAGTTGGGGCCACTCTTTTTTTTTTTACAAGTATCCCAGGCATTTTATCTTTTATAACTTCACCACCTAGGAACTGCCTATGATTTTATATCATAGCTTAGGTTTTCTTTCTGACTGTCTTAGTATATATGTATGTGTCTGTCTATCTATCTATCTATCTATCTATCTATCTATCTATCTATCTATCTATCTAGTATATCTTAAAATGTCTAATTTTGCTACATGGATGTTCGATCTTCAACATCTTTTAAATTAATTCTCTATATCATTTATGTTTCTTCATGAAATCTATATGGTTTCACAGGAAAACTTCTAGATAGTAAGCCACTCTTTTGTGTGTGAACGATCCCAAAAAATACCTATCGATCCTGTTAATATTTTTAAATGGATGGATCAAAGTCTGATTATATGGTACAAATAAAGGATGATCAAAGTCAATGAAGAATGAGGCTGCCATATACTAATCACAGGTAAACTAATCAGCCTTCCTTACTCTCAGTTGCCCCATCTAACTCAGCATCATGTAGCAACAACAACCGGCTATATGCTGTATGCAAAAGTATGCAAATAAATGAGATAATTAAGTAACACGCTTGGAATATACCAAAATGTGTCAACATATTATTATTAGCTATACTTTATTATAATTTTCAGGTCACTTTCACAACTCTGAAATTCAGCCTTATGACAAGAACCTGAGGATATTTACCACGTAATTGTGCGTCAGTCTAAATGGAACATTTCCCACCAAAAGTGAAAATAGCCCCGTCTGGCATTTCTCTGAGTTGGGAAGGAAAAAAACAATCATTTGTCAAAGACACTATTTTATGAGGCTTTAACTGGGCACAAATTGAATTTGTGGCTTGGCCAAGGAAAGAAATATTTGCAAAACATCTCAATGATGAGAGTGATATCCTCATTGCTAATAGTGGCAGTTTAAAAATGATAACATTATGCTGCCACATACTTCTGAGAAAATGGTAAACACTTAAGGGACAATGAGCCCGATTTTCCTAGTACATATATTTCTCTTTCACTGAAAGTTCTGAATGTTCAGAAGCATGTTAACTCATTCACAGTGCCACGTGGGAAATTCTTTCTCTAAAAAATTAAGTAGCACCCAACAGCAAATCTCT
Organism: Carlito syrichta; assembly: GCF_000164805.1. NCBI lineage: Eukaryota > Metazoa > Chordata > Mammalia > Primates > Tarsiidae > Carlito > Carlito syrichta. The sequence goes on from NW_007081691.1 coordinate 350,157, forward strand.
TTGATTTTTAAAAAAATTTTCTCTGCTTCAGGTTTGAGGCTTGAATGATCCTTTCAAATGTTTTGCTCTAATGTTTTAAGGAGATCTTCCTTGTCAAAAAACTGCATACTTAGTAAAGTGCAAGAATTGAAATGAAGATGTTCTTTCTTTAACCTATTTAGTAAATTATATTGGTATAAAAAATGCCTACTTAAAAAAAATTGTTCCTATTCCTAGTATTAGTAAAATGTACACAACTTAGGCCAAAATCGCACAAAACCTTATACTCATTCCAGTCAAGTTCAAATGAAGGTTGCTCATGGGTGTGTCATCTAAGTGGCTCTTAATTTGCCGGAACTGGTTTCCCCAGTCCTTTTGTTCTCATGATATTTAGCGTATGGTTAATTCACAGCGATTGGACAATACAATATTTTGAAATAATCCATCGCATTCATGTGTGCCAAGATGTATTTGAAATGCATAGGACACTTCCCAGGAAAAACAAAAGATGTTTTGTACAGATGACATCTGACAGCATGTCAATTTCGATATGCATTCAACTAAATCCAATGAAATTGCTTAATTTCTACTAAACATTTGAAGACTGGTATTTTTCCTTTAAAAAAAAAAAAAAACTAAAACTTTTACCTCACCTTACTGATACCAGCAACATGATAAGAAAAAGGCAGATGCAAAAGGCAACATAGGATACACGTTCATTTATACAAAAGGTCCAGAATAGGCAAATCCTTAGAGACAAAAAGTAGACTAGCGGTTGCCTGAAGCTGAGGGTAGCTGTGGGTAGGAACAAGACTTGACCACAAAAGGAATCTTATACTATTTTAAGGGGGGAAGAATAATGGAAATGTCCTAAAATTGGATTGTGGCGATGGTTGCATAGTATACTACATTTACTAAAAACAAATTATACTTCAATAAAGCTGTTTTTAAAAAGTACCTAATATTGATTAAGTATTTGCCTGAGCCAGAAACAACACTAGGCACTTGATTCAACTTACTACCCAAAACAACCATCTTTGGTAGACACTTTTATCTCTACATAAAACTGGGACTCAGAAAGCCATTTGCTCCTGGCCTCACAGAAAATTAGGAGGCAGAGAGACTAGATGTCAGCTCAGGTGTGCATGTGTTCAATGTTTTCATTTGCATTTAAAACTCAGTTCCACAGTGTAGTAAGACACATGTGGCAAATTTGTTTCAGAGTTCAATTTAGCAAATATTGAGTGTCTACACTGTGTTTAGCATTCTAACATCTTTTGGGGAAGTGAAGGTTTATCATAAATGCAGCATGGCTTCTGCTTTCAATGAGTTAAAACTTTGGAAGAATAGAAAACAATTTTAAAAAGTACCATGAGAACTTTTGTCACTGTAAAAGTATAGTCAAGCAAGTCCTGCAAGGGTTCAGAGGATAAGAGTCATTGCCAAAGGTGGGGGTAGTTAGCAAAGAAGTGAGATTTGTAGAGGAAATACCTAACTTGTGGTCCAGAATATGCGTTCAGGGCTGGTCATGGAGGTGAAGAACCAAATCAAACCCAAATCAAAGGTAGCAGCATGTGTATGCGGCCACAAGTGAAACCAAACAAGATGTATTAAATAGACTATCTGGTGAGGCAGCGGCTGGAGGAAGAAAGATCAAGAAGGAATGTATTGCAGAAAGAAAGTAGCAAGGTTTTTGACTCTGTGGGAATCAACAAGAAAACCACAGACATTTTTACAATGTAGAAAAGACAAGTTCAATATTCATTACTTTGTATCAGCTTATTTAATTTGGTCTTTTCACCCCTTGCAAGAGAGGCACATGGTAGACAGAAAAACTGAGTCTTAGAAGTTAATGTGATTTTCCCCAAAACATCACACATAACTGAGGTTGGAGATTTTACCTTACAATTCCTAGTCTAGGGCTCTTTTCACTATATCTAGAGTTTTAAAATCAAAGATGTCTAGAAGTCAGGCTGGCAATGTAAATGAGTGAAGCTTATTAGGTAAAAGGAAAAAATGATGCAACATGATGAAAAATGGCAACTGACATTGGACCTAATTTCCCAGGAATAATAGAGAATAGTAGAGACTGTGACAAGTGTCTCATTTTAAAGAAAAGTCACTAGTAGCTTCCAAAAGGCAGCCTAGATTCTTAGTTATGAAAGTCAAAATTTTAGGAGTTGTTCTTGACTTTTCTCTTTTTCTCTCACCCCAAAGCCGAATCCTGGACATTTTGTCTTCACAATATAAGCAGAATCTATCACTTCCTTACAATGCTTCTACTCTCTCTCCAAGTCACTATCTTCTCTCTCGCTTAAAACATTACAAATTTCTCCCAGCTGTTCTTCCTAAACTTACTCTTGATTATATCTAGAGCTTCTCAGAGTTTCTTTCGAAGATTTATCAAAAACATCTTTAAAAGTAAAAATATCAGCCATATGCTGGGAGGAAGCGTTTTCATTACATGGATATTAGAATTTATATATAAAGAACCCTATGAGTCAATAATAATAAAAGATAAACAATCTAAATAAAAATATGGGCAAAAGTCTTGAACAAACACATCATAATGAAGATAGTCAATAGCCCAAAGCATTTCAAAAGCATTGAGGAAATGCAAACTAAGATATCACTACACACCCATCAGCTTAATAATTTATAAGTCACAAAAACTATTTGCATTGCATTTTTATTATCTATTGCTGTGTAAAACATTTTGACAAATTTAGCCACTTAAAGCAAAATACATTTGTTATCTCATAATTTCTGTGGGGCAGGAGTTTGGCATAGTTCAGCTGAATTTTCTACTTCAGATCCCTTACAATATTTTTGTCAAGATTTAAGCTAGGGCTGGAATATTATCTGAAAGTTGGACGTGAAGAGTTTATGTGATATTTGACAGAAGTAAATCTCTCTAGGGATGCTGGATGACAGGCCCGTCACCTTTAGTTCTTTGCATGTGAGCATCTCCAGCATTGTAACTTATTTTATAAGGTATGCAAGCTAACAAGACAATAGAATCTACTAGCAAGATGCAAGTTATAATTTTTTGCCACCTAAACATGATACTAGTGACATTTCATCACATTTCCCCTCTATTAGAAACAAGTCATAGGTCCCACTGGCACTCAAGTGTAGGACACTGATTACTCAAGGGTGTCACTATAAGGAGGTGAGGATTGCTAGGCACCATCTTAGGAGCTGTCTCTCACAACATGAGACTCGTGTTTAGAATAGTAGTGAACTTCTATCACTCAATAATAAAAAGACATGCAACTCAATTGTAATAGAAAAAAAGACTGAGTAGACACTTCTCAAGAGAAGATATCTGATAGCCAATATGTATATGAAGAAGTGTTCTACAGCATACATCATTAGTCATTAAGAAAATTCAAATTAAAACCACAAAGAGATTATACTACACGCCCACCAGAATGGTTACATTTAAGCTATTAACAATACCAACTATTGTGATAGAAGTAAAGTGACTGGAACTCTCCTTACTGCTCGTGGGAATGGAAAATGGCCCAACCACATTGGAAAACACTTTGGTAATTTCTAATAAAGTTAAACACACACCTACCCATGACCCAACAATTCTACTCACAGATACTTCTTCTCTAAGAAAAATAAAGCCAGACTCGGTGGCTCAGCCTGTAATCCCGTGCTTTGGGAGGCTGAGGTGAGTGAATTGCCTGAGCCCATGGGTTCGAGATCTGCCTCGGCAACTTGGCGAGACCTCACTCATCTCTACAATAAATCAAAAATCAGCTGGGTGTGGTAGCGCGCGCCTGTAATTCCGGCTACTAGGAAGGCTGAGGCTGAAGGAAGGATCACCTGAGCCCAGCAGGTGGAGGCTGTGGTGGCCAGGAGCGGCCACTACACTCCAGTCTGGGCAACAAAGTGAGACTCCAACTTAAAAAAAAAAAAAAAAAAAGAATACTGTACTTGTATACACACACACACACACACACACACACACACACACACAATTCATAATAGCTCCAAACTAGAAAACACTAAAATACTTGTCAATAGCAGAGTAGTATTTAAAGAGAGGTATATTTATATGAAACACTACAAAGCAATTTTTAAGACTAGGCTACTGAAAAATATACCATGAACGAATTTCAAAAACAGTATGCTGAGCAAAAGAAGCCACAAACAAACAAAAATTCAAACTGAATAATTCCATTTTTGTGAAATTCAAGAGCAAACTCGTTTAATACATGGCGAAAAGTTTGATACATGGCGAAGTATGAAAAGTTTTTATTTGTAGCAGGGGTTGAAAAATGTTTTTGACGCAGAAGGAACATGTGAAAACTTTCTGGGTGTGACAAAATTGTTCTATCTATTTATTCGGGTGGTGGTTGTACAGATACACGCATGGGTAAATGGACACTTAAGGTTTGTACATTTTCCTGTAAATATATTTTAGCTCAAAATTTAAAACAGATTGAGAAACACTTTTTAATGGGCTTTCAAATCACCTGAGGACCTTGGTAAAATGCAAATTCCGGTTTCGTGGGCCTGAAATAGGCTTGAGATGTTGCCTTATTAACCAGCCTCAGGATAATGCTGATACTTCTGGCAAATGCTGAATTTTTAAGTACCAAGATCCTTACCGTCCTGTTTCTTGCTGCCCTATTGACTACTGCTGTATTTCAAACACCCCCAAACCTAGCGATGTAAAGGAATCGTTTATATAAATCAGATTGCTGAACTCTCCCCAGAAAGTTTTTGATTTGATAGGTTTGGAGTGGGCCTGAGAATTTCACTCTAATAAGTTCCCAGGTGATGGTACTGATGCCACCTATCTGTCATGGTAAAGTAATGTAAACACTCAAACGAATGTAAATACTGACATTGACACTGCACTCTCAGCATTTGTGCTGTTGCTGTTTTGGTTTCCTCATTTTCATACCGATTTTTTTTTTTTTGCTTTGTTTTGTTTTACTCATCACAGGAAGCTTTCTTCCAAGGTGCCTGGTGCTTCTTGGGTGTATATTCATTTGTAAGACGGAGGCACTAGATAGCATATCAAAGACTGTGTGTTTGGTGCTTTTCTGTTTGGTGATCGAATGCCTTCTTGAGTTAGGTTCTTCACAACAGAGTTTAAGAGAAGATTCTTATGAACATGACCTACTAAGCAAATACACTGGTGACACTGTTAAGGGAGTGGGGTTAGCATGGCAGAGAAGAAAAAGAAGCCAAGCAAGAGTGAGATTCCAAGCAAAACCCCAGTTCCAATCCTACAGGGAAACTCTGAAGTAAAGCATATATGAGCTGGTTCTCTTGTACCCTCTTCAGTCAGTTACTGGTTAAGTGTCAGCTGGGGAGAAGGGTAACTCCCAGACACCTCTAGTTTTCTCTTTGGTATGTGGGACAAAGAGAGATCAGTAGTAAGGCTTGTCCTCCAAGACCCAGGTGCCAGCTTTTAAGATCAAAAACACACAAAGACTTGAGGATGGGTGCCCTGATATCATAAAGGGAATCTGAAAAGACTTTCAGGTCGTGGACCTGGGGGGCACCAACAATGTGAGCTCTGGAGGTGCTGGGAGGTTTTATTTGGGGGGCTGTGTTGGGATTTTGTCTGGGTGACAGTGGGGGTGTCAGGTGGGGTCATGTGCTTCTCGGGTCACAGTGCAGAATTCTCTTTAGTCTCCCTGTTCTCTGCTGTACCCAGAGCCAGAGTCTGGAAATTCACCAGTTCAGGGTTTCTACAGATAAATCTATCTCCTGCAGAGTATTGTTTGGGCTTAGTGGTTTAAGTCAGAATTCAGTAGTTCAATAACCCAGTGGTTTTAAGGAGATGAGAGAAAAAACTTCAGAGGCTATGGAGGGGAAGAGAAAAACCCCAATAGTATTAGTAAAAGCCCTGGGGTAGATCATCTTTGACTCACCCAGCTGGATGGAAGGCATATTACTTAAGTGAAACAACCTTAACAAAGGCTGAGTCTTGCAAGTGAGGAAATCGTAATCTGTGGCTTCATACAACTGTGACATGAACCTGGACCTGAACTTTTCCAGACATAGTCACCCCACTTTTTTTAAACCCAAGTACCTACTTCAGGGCCACAAAAGGTCAACCAGGGTGCCAATCACATTTACAGATTCCACAGTAGATTAGGGAGAGTAAATCAGAAACTTGATAAAATACACACACACACATTTTTTTTTTTAGTCTGCCTATATTAAAGATTGAAAATGTGACTGTTTCGTACATGGACAGTTTATTACTAAGATGCTCCTTTGAGCAGTAGAACTCTGAATGTCTTTAATGGTTTATTTTCTTAACTTGCTATTATTGTTGGCTTTCTATATAAATAAGTCACTTTTCTCCAAATATCTGGAAATACTCCTAGCTGATGTTATTGTTTCTTAAAATAGAACAATTTGTTCATTTAACAAAATAATCTATTGGACTTGAATTTGAACACAAGATATGAACTAGACAGTAAATTGATATTATTGACATAGCAGTTTGCTATATTAATAAGTATGAAGATTTGAATTAGAGTTATAAGCTATAAAATTTGGGCAATTTATTTGTCTATAAAATAGAAATAATAATACCTATCTAACAATACAGCTGAAAAAGGCAATATCTGTAAAGCATGAAGTATAGTGCATAGCATATTGTAGGGTTTTTTTTTTTTTTTTAGTTGGAGTTTCACTCTGTTGCCCAGGCAGGAGTGCTGTGGCATACTCACAGCCACCCCAGTGTCGACCCGCTGGGCTCCGGCGATCCTTCCTCCTCAGCCTTCTAAGTAGCCGAAACTACAGGTGCGCACTACTATACTCAGCTAATTTTTGATTTGTTGTTGAGACAAGGTCTCGCCAAATTGCTCAGGCTGGTCTTGAACCCGTGAGCTCAGGCAAATCTTCCAAATCTTCCAGAAGCATGAATTTAACCATCTCTACTGATATAAATTTCCCCATGAAAAGTATTATACAAAATCTTTAATTACCCATAATTCTATAGGAAACTAGGTCTCACTCAATATTATGCAGCAAAAGCTGCTTTATTCTTCTGTGTCATCCCAAGAATTGGGATGCGTAGTGTAGTCAATGCTAATGAAAGAACACTTATAAGGTTGACATATTATCTTCGACATCTTTAAGACTAATTATTAAAATAAGATATACTTTCTTTTAAAAATCAAACCACATTTCATAATGAGGATGTGATAACTCTGCTCTTGGGGGCATTTATGAAGAACGTGATTATTAGATTGCCCTTTTCCGATCGTGTTTGCCCTTTTACATTGCCCTTTCTCTCTGCTACCACCATGCTCCATGGCACCAGGAAAGTTAGGGAGAACCAGGCAGGAGGCAGGAAGGAACCAACTTCCTACTCTCAGAAATCACCCTTGATAGATGTGGGGACTCAAAGTAAAATAAAAAATAAAGGCTCCAGGATTCACAGCAAGTTGTCATCCAGCAGTTCTAAGGGAATTTTCGCAGCTTGGGAGGGAAAGAAGGGGTGGTGGCCAAAATAACCAATAAGTGATGATAAGGAACGGAGGGAGGGCTAAGGGATTATAGTCCTGAAATAGAGAGTTGGTTGAATAAAGAAAGGGCTAAATTCAGAAGTTAAGATGTCTGACAGTAGAATTGCTAGTTGTTCAAATGTGTTTCTAGCTTTTCAAAATAATATTTTTTCTTGATGACAAAGGTATTAAAGGTTTTATGCAAAAATTTTTTTAAATGCAATAAAACATTGCAGAACACAAAAATCATTGTTGTTTAAGATTAGTCATACAAGGCCGAGTGCGGTGGCTCACACCTATAATCCCAGCACTTTGGGAGGCTGAAGTGAGAGAATTGCCTGGGCCCACGGGTTTGAGACAAGCCTGGGCAACTTGGTGAGACCTTATCTTTACTACAACAAATCAAAAATTAGCCGGACATGGTGACGCATGCCTGTAGTTCCAGCTACTTGGAAGGTTGAGGCTGAAGGATCACCTAAGCCCAGCAGGTCGAGGCTGCGGTGGCCATGAGCATGCCACTGCACTCCAGTCTGGGTGACAGGGTGAGAATTCCAATTAAAAAAAAAAAGATTATTTATACTTTTTGCCCATATATTTTGTCTCAATCTGGGTCCTGGAAGGAAACAGAAGACGCACTCGTGTAAGGAAAATAAAAACACAAGATAGTTTACTTTCAAAAGACCTCATTACAAAGGTGTGGCTGAATGGGGGTGACCACAGGGCAAAATCTCAGGGCTAGTCGTGGAAAGGCTATTGCCAAAAGACAGCAGGGAAAAAGTTACAGGATATCAGGAGGAGAGAACATTATCTAGAACAGGGTGCTCAGTGGGGATGCCCTCTGACCTTCAGAAACACAGCCAGCTTGGCACACTCTCTCACGAGGAGAGAGTCAGGATTATAAATGAGGGATCACCTGATTGATGTAACCTAACAGTAAACCAGAGGAGATGGGAGCCCACTGAGGTCATCCTGTGAATCTGGGGAGTCCCCAAGAGCACCCTCAGTTCCAAAAATTTGGTAGACGGACAGAACTCAGCAAAGTTGTCATAACTCATGGGTACAGTTGATTACTGAACAAAAGCAGGTCAAAATCAGCAAAACGAAGAGGCCCATGGAGTCAGGTTCAGGAGGGGCTAGGATAGAGTTCCCTGTTTTGTCTTCTCTCAGTGGAGCCATGTGGACAGCACTCATTTCTCCTGTCAATGATGTGCAACAGTATACAGAGAGTACTGCCAGCCAGGGAAGCTCACTTGAGCTTTGGTGTTCAGAGTTTATATTAAGGGCCGGTCACACCTGACTGTTGTGTGGTTGACCTCTGTGTCTAGTATCGCCAGAGGCTGAGCTGGTACTGTGTGGCCCAAGGCCCCTACCCTATAACATGTTATAAATCCCTCATAAATGGCTTGAGGCCACCCTCCTGGGAACCAATGACCTCTCTGGCACCAAACACCTCCAGGTAAACAAAGACATTCCGAAGACTTAGAGGTTACCTCCCGAGAGTTAGGGAAAAGGTGAAAAATCTTCCTTTGCACAAAGCTAATTATTTACTGCACATACCCATATAATTCAGCAGGACTGGCTAGGTATAAGCTGTGGGGCCCAGTGCAAAATGAAAATGTGGGGTACCTATTAAAAAATGATTAGACATTTCACAAATGACAAGAGAGCATTCAATCGAGAGCAGGACCCTTCTGAGCATCAGCACATGGACAACTGTGCAGTTCATGTGCCCATGGAACCAGCCTCACAGGTCAGCATCTGCTTCATGCCATGTTGAACTGTAATCCCTGGTGTTGGAGGTGGGACCTCCTGGGAGGTGTATGGGTCATGGGGGTGGATCTCTGGAGAATGGCTTGATACTGCTCTCCCGGAAACGAATGAGTCCTCACTCTGAGTTCTTCCAGAACAGGTTGTGGGAAAGACGCTGGCACCTGCTCCATTCTCTCTTCCTCTCTCTTGCCACATGATCTCTGCATACACCTGCCTCCATTTGCTTCTTCCAGGGGTAGAAACAACCTGACGCCCTCCCCAGATGCAGATGCCGGGGCTATGCTTCTTGTACAGGTTGCAGAATTGTGAGACAAGTAAATCTATTTCCTTTAGAAATGATTCAGTCTAGCCGGGCTCGGTGGCTCAGCCTGTAATCCCGCGCCTTTGGGAGGCTGAGGTGAGTGGATTGCCTGAGCCCGCGGGTTCGAGACCCGCCTGGGCAGAGAGACCTCATCTCTACAATAAATCAAAAAAAATCAGCCGGGCGTGGTAGCGCACGCCAGTAATTCCGGCTACTCGGAAGGCTGAGGCGGAAGGATCGCCGGAGCCCAGCAGGTCGAGCCTGCGGTGGCCAGGAGCGGCCACCGCACTCCAGTCTGGGCAACGGAGTGAGACTCCAACTCAAAAAAAAAAAAAAGAAATGATTCAGTCTAAGTATTCTTTTATAGCAACACACACGAACCCAGACAGCATCCATCAGATGAAGACCAGAGAGGATAGGGATAGAAAGGGATATGGAAGGGAGCACAAATGGACAACATCCACAACATTAGACACATACCGGGCTTTAAAAATATTTCTACTGTGGACTTTTAAACACATGCAAAATAGAATAACTGTCATCCAGTTTAGAAATTATCAATGCATAGTCAGACTTTTACTCACGTATACATCTACCTACTTCTTCACCTTTTATTTCAAAGCAAAGGCCAGATATTGGATTGTTTTAATCCATAATTATATGTATTTCAAATATCTTTTTAAAGGCTAAGAATTCTTTTGAAAAACATACAAGCAATGGCATTAGGAAACCTAAAATCCAATAAATACACATGTTTTTGCCTGTTTTAATGTAACCATATACTTTGAGTATTTTCCATGTATTTAAAACTCATCTAAAACCTCATATTTAGGGATTCCATTCTATTTTATTTATTTAGACTGATTTCTTTCAAATCATACTTTAAATAATGCTAAGATAAACATCTTTTGATTATATCTATGGTTCCTTCCCTAGCATAGATATTTTGCGGGGAAAATTGTCTCAAAGAAAATAAAATATACTTTTTGTTTGTTTGTTTTTGAGTTGGAGTCTTACTCTGTCGCCCAGACTGGAGTGCAGTGCCACACTCACTGCCACTGCAGCCTCGACCTGCTAGGCTCAGGCGATCCTTCTGCCCTAGCCTTCCAAGTAGCTGGAACCACAGGCATGTGCCACCACACCCAACTGATTTTTTGTTTTATTGTAGAGACAAGGTTTTGCCATGTTGCCCAAACCAGGTTGTCTCAAACCTGTGGGCTCAGGCAATCCTCTCACCTCTGCCTCTCGAAGTGCTGGGATTACAGGTGTGAACCACTACGCCCAGCTAAATATACTTTAAAATCACCTTTCGGAGACATAAAGTTTCTTTCCAATTTAAGAATAACTTTGGGTTATTCTTTCTGTGGCTCAATTTATTTGCTAATTGAGCATATTTGCCCCCACTCATTTGGTCCTAGAGTACGTAGGTGATTCCTAAGGGTGAAAGCATCAGCCCCTGCTCTTAAGCCATTTACGATCTATTAAGGTAAACAAACTCAATCCACAAATAACAGTAATGCAGGCACATGTCCCATGCACCTCTAGGAGAAATAGGAAAATGCTCTAAAATTTAGGAAATTAAAAACATCTTCCAGCTGAAATTACTATTAACACAGTTGTAGCAAGAATGAAGTATATATTGTATATAAAAGCAGGTTGAAAAAAATAAAAATGTGTTCACATGTGTTAAATTTCTTTGGTAAGCAAACATATGAGCTTATAGGATTTTTTTTTCTACTTCCTCATTCAATTATTAGGGGAAAAAAAGTAAGATATTCAAAGGAACTTTCTGTTTTGCTTCCGGAGGTAAAGTCGGTGAACCAAAGAAAAAGTATACACGTTCAAGAAACTGGACAAATGGTGTGAGGCTCTGTCTGTTTCACTGGTCTTACCGATCAGTTCAGTCCCAGTTATCGAGCAAACATAAGCAAGCCAAATAATAATAATAAAAATAATTAATCATAAAAATGACTGTTTTCTGTTACAATGACATTGTGTGTGTGTGTGTGTGTGTGTGTGTGTGTGTGTGTGTGTGTGTGTATGAATGAATGGATTACTTTAAATAGTTGTTTGGGCATTTTTGCTATCTTCCCAATTGCATACAAATATATACCTATTCACTAAGGGTACCGGATTCTAAACCAGGTGAAGAAGTGAGGTCCAGATGGAGGCCCAAACTTCACCTCCTTGTAAACCACTCATGTTCCTAATCCAGACTTGTACTCCACATCTTTATAATACAATAAAGTAATAAACACACACACGTGTGTGTGTGTGTGTGTGTGTGTGTGCGTTTGTGTGACTATATACACACACACACACAATCCCCTTACCTCGGCTTCCCAAAGTGCTGGGATTACAGGCTTGAGCCACTGCACCTGGCCAACACTTTCATTTTTAACAAAGAAACAAACAAACAAAAAGACATTCAGAGCTTATACCTCAGTTGCCTGAGAAACCAGAAGCTATAACGTAGTCATTTGATATTTATATTAGTTTTATTTTATAATTGAACTTTAATAGAAGATGCGAGATACTTTTTACGACCTGACTTTGCAAGAGTTTATGATAGCAGGACTGTGTTTATTTGCTTGTATTTGCTTCTGTTGTTTGTTTTCTTGCTTGCATGAAAGCATGCTTGCTCAGGAGGCTATGTGAGAGCATGCTTTTATTTTTAGTGCTTTTGACTATTTTATTCTTTAATTTTTATTTATTTTTTTACTTATTTCAAAGATGTGGGGTATGATTCAGGATTAGGTACACAAATGGTCATCATGCAGGGACCCTTGTTGAGGAGGTGTGCCCCTTTCTCTGCAATTTCCCACTACTGCCAATCCCTTCCTTACAGTATTATGGTAACTGTTTAAGGTCCACTTATGAGTGAGAACATGTGATACTTAGTTCTTTGTTTCTGTGATAGATCACTCAGTATTATAGATTCTAAGTCCATCCAAGTTGCTGTGAAGTTCATAATTTTTTCTTCTTTATGGCTGTGTAATATTCCATTATGTATATGTACCACATTTTTAAAATCCAGTCCTCTTTCAATGGGCAACACGGTTGTTTCATGTTTTGCTATTGTGAATAATGCTGCAATAAACGTGTGTACAGATATCTTTTTTATAGAGTGGTTTGAGTTCCTCTAGGTATATTTCCAGAAGGAGGGCTGTGGGGTCATGTGGAAGGTCGATTTTTAGGTCTTTCAGGAATCACCAAACTGTTTTCCACAGAGGTTGTACTAGTGTACACTCTCACCAACAGTGTGAACGTGTCCCCTTTTCCTCACATCCTCTCCAGCATCTGTTGTTTTTTGAGTTATTGATGATGGCCATCCTGACTGGAGTTAGATGGTATCTCAGTGTGGTTTTAATTTGAATTTCTTTGATGACTAGTGAGGCTGAGTGTTTCTTCATGTATCTGTTGGCTGCTGCTCGTGTGTCTTCTTTTGAGAAGTGTCTATTCATATCTTTTGCCCACTTTGTAATAGGGCTGGGGGTTTTTTTTGTCTTTTTTTTTTCCTTTTTTTTTTGAGTTGGAGTCTCACTCTGTTGCCCAGACTGGAGTGCAGTGGCCGCTCCTGGTCACCGCAGCCTCGACCTGCTGGGCTCCGGCGATCCTTCCGCCTCAGCCTTCCGAGTAGCCGGAATTACAGGCGCGCGCTACCACGCCTGGCTGATTTTTTGATTTATTGTAGAAATGAGGTCTCGCTGCCCAGGCGGGCTCGAACCCGCGGGCTCAGGCCATCCACTCACCTCAGCCTCCCAAAGGCGCGGGATTACAGGCTGAGCCACCAAGCCCAGCTTTTTTTTCCTTTTTGGCTTGTTTGAGTTCCTTATAGTACCTAGATGTTTTCATTTTGTCAGATGTGCAGTTGGCAAATATTTTTTCTCAATCTGTGTGTTGTCTCCTCACTCTCTGATGATTTTCAGAAGCTTTTCAGTTTGATGAGGTCCCACTTGTCTATCATATCTCTTATGGCCTGGGCACTTAGGGTTTTGATTAGGAATTGGTTGCCATTTCCAATGTCCATTAGGGTTTCTCCTACATTTGCACATGTGTTTTCAAAGCACTCTTTTTAAAAGACTTGGAAGGCTGCAGAGGATGGCTAGTTATGAGATCAGTCCAACTAGCACAGAGAAAAGGTGGAAATAGTTTTGGTCTCTACCAAGAATGACAGCCACAATTTTTCTTTTTTAATGCGACACTTGAATTTTACTTTCGTGAAGAACATATTTTCATCTTTAAACAATATTCTCCTCACACACATATATATTAAAAAGTAGATATCCATTTTAAACTATCATCTCCATTTTAACTGAAATAGAGTATTTTAATGTTTTAAGTTTCAAATTAGATCCAGGTGAATCTAAAACATGCAAATATTTTAGGCTTTCATAATTAACTAATATATTAATGTTTTATAAATTAAATAATATTTATATTGCCAAAGGAAACTTACTTTTGAAGCTAAACCTATGATAGATCCATTAAAAAATTTCCTTGTAGCATGACATATTAAATTTATAATATACATAACTTTAATCTAACTTCTACCTTCAAATTAAATTAGTATTTATTTAAATTATACATAGTATGTATATTTTTCCTCAGTTTTCCTAGAACTGGACTTGCTAGAATTCTAAATTTAATTAGGTTCAGCATGGTGAACCTAACTTTCTAAGATAGTGCAGGCTTCTTAAATTCAGCGCGACTCCAATTTTAGCACAGTGATGCATTTCTCTTTAGTCATCGAGTGAAGTACGCTCCCCTAAATGGAAGATGTGACTCCAAAGAAGTTGGGATGTCACAATGGGCATTGCATAAGATGGCTTTATTTGATTTCTTACTTCATCCTTGAAACTACTCCCATGCAATGCCTTTTCTCCTCCCTCACTGTGATGGTTTAGTTCATGGACCCTCTTTGTTGCTAGGTCCTTTGTCCCACAAAGTGTTGTGCCTCTGTTCTGATCTGGGCCTGGCCAGGAGACTTGCTTCGGTCAGTGAGGAGACTGGAGTTAGCGCCAGGCAAGCAGAGGCGGGAAAGGAGGCTTGCACATGCCCACTCCTTCCTTTGCACCTCCTCCGTCAACCTGGAAAGCTTCCAAGCTGGGGGGATGAAAGCCAGCCTGACCCAGCTGAGGCCATCACAGATTAACCAATAGCCAGTTGATCCCCCCAAAAGCGTGAAAGCCCAGTCAAGATCAGCAGAGGCACCTAGCCAGCCATTGCCAGTCTTTGGGCAATAATCACTTATCATTGTATCCCACTGAGGTTCATGGTTGTGAAGGATTAACCATTATCACGGCCATAGAACAATACTGATATACTCATCTAAGGCATTGTCTCAATCAATTGATTGCATTTGCACTTTAGACTACTTGGCCAATATCTACCTTTGTGCAATCTGAGTCTTTTGAAAAGAGATTTTTACCTCTCAGATCCCTATTTCCTCATCTATAAAGTAAAATAATTGAACCACATCTGCGTCACAATACTTCTCCATCTGCACAGTACTATTTGATTGGTTTATTTTAAAGATGATGACTTATTCTAAATGTACCTGCAGGTTATGCAAACATAAGCTTATAGTTCTACATCAGTGGCACAGTGTTGAGCTGTTAGGGTCGTTTTTTTCCCACTAAAACTTATCTACACAGAACTCCGCCACTTCAATGTCTGGTGTATGCCGTCATCGCCACAGCCAGAGAGGCTGCATTGGGGTGGTTAATCTTGTTATCTTTAGAGGAAAAAAACAGTCTTTCTTCATTTTTCCCATTTAGAGCTGTGTAAACTTGGACAAGTCACATCAGGCCTCATCATTTTTACCAGGTAATGCTGGTACTTACCTCAGAGATTTGCTTTGAAAAGTGAATGAGCTCATCTGTCTAATTTAATACATACACGAATAATTTAGAACGGTGCCTGGAACACCTAATATAATTAAACTTTGGCTATTGGAATACCGAGGCTTCCAATTTCCCTGGCTTAAAGATTTTGGTTAAGAACTAAAATAGAATCATGTCTGAGTAGAGAGTGGACATTTTTCATCAGACCACCTTTAGAAGAGCATGATCAAGATTGGTGGCCTGTTTCACCAGGAATGATACTATAAGGCATAAATAAAGTATTATTCCAAAAGAGCCAACATCAATTCTCTCCTGTGTCAGAAGGAGGCACCCTGGCAGACAACAGACAACACCAAAAGTTGGAAGATGAAGGTTTTATTTCTAGTTATGCATTTATTTTTAGTGTGTTGCATATTTCTAGTTATGAACCTTACTGACTGGCGGTAGACTCCAGTGTGTCTTTGGGCAAATCACTTAACCTCGTTGAATTTCAATATCATCTTCTTTAACAATGGCAGTAAGTGAGCTGTTGTCAAAGTCCCACTGAGATATTGGTAATATACTTCTCCAGTCTGCTAGCCCTGTGCTTCCTAAACCCAGTGGCCTTGGAATCATGAACGTGCATGGTAAAGAAGTCTGTATTTGTAACAAGGTAATTAGAATATGGTCTACAGACCAAACTTTGAGACTCCCTTTGTCACTTCCCTTCTTTGGTAACTGGGAATAAGAATTTCACCTGCCATTCCTTGTATGATAGGGTGACGTGTCCATCCGAAGAGAGGGTGGGTGAGAGGGGCGCACTTTGTGTGTAATCAAGTCCTAGAAACTCTCACTATTCTTCTTGTTAAATGCTCAATGCCCCAGAACTCCCCTCTCTTTTTAAATTTTTATTTATTTAAATTTATTTGTTTATTATAAAGAAGTGGGGTACAATTCAGGGATAGGTATACAAACATTGATCATGCAGGCACCCTTGTTGATGAGGTATGCCCCTACCCCCCCGGCAGTTTCCCTCAACTGCCAGTCCCACCCCACCTCCCCTGACAGTGTTCCACAACTGCCAGTCGGTTTCTCATAGCATTATAATTGTTCAAGGTCACCTTATGAGTGAGAACATGTGGAACTCAGTTCTTTGTTTCTGTGATAAATCACTGAGTATGATCGACTCTAAGTCCATCCAATTTGCTGCAAAGTCCATATATTTGTCCTTTATGGCTGCATAATATTCCATTGTGTATATGTACCACATTTTTAAAATCCAGTCTAGCTTCTATGGGCAACACCATTGGTTCCATATTTTTGCTATTGTGAATAGAGCTGCAAGAAACATATGTGTGCAGGTATCTTTTTCGTAGAATAATTTGAGGTCCTAAGGGTATATTCCCAATAGGGGAATTGCTGGGTCATACGGAAAGAACTTCCCTCTCTTAAGTGCATTTTTGGTTATGTAGAATCCTTCTTAGCTACTGGGGTTTAGGCTGTTTCATAGAGGAGTTTGTGTCGCTGGATGCTTTTTTTTTTTTTATTCATCCCAGGGAGCTACATGGAGAGGAGAGTAAAGGTAGCATATCTCCAAAACAGGATGATTTCCCTGGGTTTGGCATTGATCTCCTCCACATATATCATCTCTTTGGATGCTCATAACCACCATGTTATATAAGACCAGCCTCTTGCTCGCATTTGACTCTAACCTGCTTCCAAACACCTGGATGGATTGTATCTCCTCCTGAGAAATGGAGAAATCAAACTAACACACAATCTGCTGCCTGGAAGCTCAGGATACTTTTTCTTTCCTTCTTTCTTTCCTTTCGTCTGCCCTTCCTTACTTCCTTCCATTTTAGAGTCAAGATCTCATGCTATTTCCCTGGCTGGAGTGCTGTAACACCATCATGGCTCACTGCAGCCTCCACCTTCTGGGCTCAGGTGATCCTTCTGTCTCAGTCTCCCAAGTAGCTGGAACTACTGGCATGTCCCACCACGCCTGAATATTTCTTTTTTTTTTTTTTTTTTTTGAGATCAGGTCTCACTTGTTAGCTAGGCTGGTTTCAAACTCCTAGACTCAAGTTATCCTCCCCCGTCAGCCTCCCAGAGTTCTGGGATTCCAAGCGTGAGCCACTGCACCCAGCCAATTTCCAGAGATTTCTAAGGAACTACAAGGTTGTACTTTGGTGAACACAGGTCACTTTTAATTGAGCAGGCCAGAATGAAGCTATTAAAACAACTCCACACATATGGCCGCTCAGACCCTTTGTAGCTTAACTGTGGATTTCAAAAGCAGATGAGGAATGCCAGCTTCTCATATAAGGATGCTCCCGGCCCTTTGCTTTTCTCGATGTCATGCTATTTCCCAGGCTGGCGTGCTGTGACACTCAAGGCTCACTGCAGCCTCCACTTTCTGGGCTCAGGTGATCCTCCTGCCTCAGTCTCCCAAGCAGCTGGGCCTACCGGCATGCACCACCACAGTTGACTAATTGTTTTTTTTTTGTTGTTTTTTTTTGGGACCAAATCTCACTTGCTACCTAGGCTGATTTCAAACTCCCAGACTCAAGTTAACCTTCCCCCTCAGCCTCCCAGAGCTCTGGGATTCCAAGCGTGAGCCACTGCACCCGTCCAACTCTCAAAGATTTCTATGGAGTCATAGGGTCGTACTTGGGTGAACACAGGTCACTTTTCATCGAGCAGATCAGAATGAAGCTCTTGAAACAACTCCATACAAATGACCGCTCAGACCCTTCACAGCTTAACGGTGGATGGCAAAGGCAGGCGAGGAATGCCAGGTTCTCAGACGGGGATGCTCCCGGCCCTTTGCTTTTCTCCTTTGCCTGCGTTCGCTTTCCCTCGTGTTTCTTGTTCTCTGTGGGGACAACTTTATTCCTCACCTGGATCGCCTGGTGCCATGGGGCCTCCTCCACTTTCAGCTCCCCGGCCCTTCCTTTCCTCCCTTCTTCATTTTCAAGCCTCGACGTGTTCCACGCCTCCTCCAGGGCTGCCTCTCTCCCCCCACCGCCTCCCCCCCCAAACTCTCAGAACCCCCTCCTGGTTTTACAGCTCCCCTGGTAGGCCTGCAGTTTATGGCAGGGTGAGGGAGGGCACGTCCAGCCTCAGGTGGGGGGGGGTTTCCTCCGTGGGGCTCCCCCTCATCGCGGAAGGGGCAGACAGCTTTCTGGCTCCCGTCTGTCGAATCCCAATCAGGAGGCCGTGTGCTGCTGCGGGTGTCTAAAAGCCACCTTTGGGCACAGCGGATAATAAAAACCTTCAGTCAGACATTCGAGGCAGCCTTCCAAGCTGCGAGCTGCCAATTCCCCAGTGAAGAGAGGTCTGGCTCCAGGCCTTTCAAATTAACCCCTTTCCCTCCAGATCTCCATGGGGGTATTTCTAGTCTGAGGCCTAGAACTGAAGGAGGCGGGGGGGGGAGAGTGAAGAAGTCTGACGATGGAAGGGAACTGCAGGCAGGGTCCAAATTTCAGTGTGGCAGCATTTTATCCCATTTGGACAACTTGGGCTTCACTAAATAAGATGTCGTGAAGGAAAGGTGGCCAGAGCGTTTGGAAGAAAAACACTGAAGGGTGCGACTCAGCTTTGCCTGGCTGTTTAACAGCCATGGACGGCTTGATATTTTTGGCTTGGATATGCATGTGAGTGTGTGTGTGTGCGCGCGTGTGTTTTTTTTCTTTTTAAAAAGATGAGGTATTAGGCTCTCTCCCAAAGCACATTCAAGTGAGTCTGCTCAAAGCCGCAGGCCTCTATTAGGGCAACGTGTCTTGAAGAAAAAAGAAAAAGTAGGAGGAAGGAAGGAAGGAAGGAAGGGGACTCCCTCCCTGTGACACACTCACCTACATCCTGGTGGCATCGTGGCTTATTGTCCTCTGTGTATCTCCTTTTCTAGCTCTATCTACGTGGGCTGCTTATGTTTGAAATGCTTACTCCTCGGCCAGTGGTTTCACTCCATAGCCAAAACCTTAGATCTGACAGTGGGTCCTTCATATCCACGGGTTCTGAGTCCCTGGATTCAACCAACCGTGGGCCAAACATAGTTTTTAAAAATTGTGTCTGTTTAACTGTGCGATGACCTCTTGCATGCCTAATCCTGAATTGTACCCTGCATCTTAAAAATAAAATAAAATTTAAAAAAATTGTGTCTGTACTGAACCTGTGCAGACACTGCTCTTGCTATCGCTCTTTAGACAATATTGTATGATAACTGCTTACGTGGCATTTACTTCGTTAAATTAGGTAGTACAAGTAGTCTAGCGATGCTTTAAAATACACGGGAGGATGCACCTAGATGATACACAAATGCAATATCGTTTTATATCAGGAACTTGAGCCATCATGGATTTTGGTGGCCGTGGGAGCTCCCAGAACCAATCCCCACAGATACCAACAAATGACTCTATGTGGGGGAAGAATCCAGGTCAAAAGAAGTAGAATATGAAACAGAAAAACAGGCACACTGACTCAGAACTCACCTAATGCTCGATTTGCTTTGCCATCTACCCAATGGCTTGAGTTTGAATCTTAGCTCTGCAAGATGCTGGTTCTATTATGTAATTTTGATTTATTCACTGGTTAAGTGAGGATAATAGTAGAAACTACTTCACAGGGTTATAGTGAAGACTAAATAAGATAATGCACGTGAAAATCAAATACCCAGTATCTGATTCAAATTAGTTCTGATAAAAACTGCTATTTAAATGCTATTTATTAGTTTATCATTACTATTATTATCGTGATTACTACAATATATATTTTTTAGGTTCCTTGGAGACCTGTTGCTATAGAATGGAATAATTTGATTTGATTTGATTCCAATATCCAGGTTGTAGTTTAAAAAGCATCCTTCATTTCTGGAGAGACATGTTTAAGCTCAGTCAATTACCCAGAAGCCTTACAGTGTTTTGCCAGATCCCCAACGTACCAATGTCCAAAGAAGAAATTGCCTAGACTTTAAATATTTTCTGCTTTCAATGCCCAATTATACAGAATCCTTACAACATTTTGCCAGATTCCCTAGGTACTCATGTTCAAAGAAGAAATTGACTATATTTGAAAATATTTTCTGCTTTCACTGAATCAATATTAAGGCTGATATGATGGGAGAAGTACTCAATTGCCGTTCTGGTACAATCCGAAAGAAATACTTGCCCTAGGTTAAACTTAGCCAATCATTGTCCATTAGTAATTGTATTAGCGAGGTCTTGGCTACCAAAAGAAGCAAACTTTGTACAAATATAGGTTTTGATCTTCATGTAAAAGAAGACATAGGTATTAAGAATTTAATTTGAAGATATAGTCATTATAAAAAAAAAGAAAGTAGATTTAAAAGAAGTTTTATGTGGTGGCAACTCCTTGGGAAGGACATTCTGTTAAAAGGATGTCAGCAGATATAGAGCTGGCTTGGCTCTTGCATGGCATGGGCCTGAAATCACACAGTTGTCTTTAGTCACAGGGCTGTCACAAAAATAAATAAATAAATAAAATAAATAAGAAGGACCTATATACATTGAAGTAAATTGGCATGATATAAGCAGGACAACCTATGTAGCAACAACTTCACAAGGATTGCCTAGAGAATAAGAGTATTAAAAATGTCTCCTATCTCATCCTCAGCTAATTGTACATTTTATTGATAATGTTGTTTGTGATCATCCTACCCTTATTCCCTAAGTGTTCAGGACCCTCAAGCAAAAATTGAATTTCCCAGGACCAATATTTTGTTCTCTGTTTGCTTCTGAGGAAATATGCTTGGTTCACTTAACTATCCTTTGACTTCTCAGCTCATTTGTTTTGATAAGGAAAAGAGTGATTTAATGAAAACATCTATACTTAGGTGTTACCCATCTTAGATGTCCCTTTATATATCAGCAGGAGTTTTCAGTATCTAATCTCAAACAACTAATTATTAAAATGGGAGTGTCTAATATCAAATTGAGAAAAAAAAAGATGTTTGCTGCAGAGACATCCTGTGGGCCATGCTTTCTTGCCACCTTTTCTGGTGACACAATTTAACTGGGAATCTCAATGCTTATTTTCAAGACTACGTTTTCCAACCTGCCATGAAGCTAGATGAGCCTAGGTGGCTGGGTTTCCATCAGTAAAATGTAGCAGTATATGTTTCCTTCATATGAAATGAGTATATCCTTTTTCTGTGTTGACTCCTTCTTGATGCCTGGATGGATACAATGGCTGGGTCTCCAGTGCACATCATGGAGTTCAGTGACATGCTGAACATTTTGTTCCATTTATCTCTTACTGTGTAATAAACTTCTCAAAAAATCGGTAATGTAAAACGGCATTGAGGATGCTGGGGTTCAAAGATTCAAACAGAGCACAGTGAATGGCTTAATCAGTGCTAGTAGACTTCACAACAGCTGGGACCTCAGCTGTGAAGTCTTGAACAGCTGTGCACTAGAATTACCTGGAGCCTTCTTTAATCGAATGCCCAGTGCACTAAGATGATTTCAAGACTAGGCTCAACTGGGGCAGTCAACCAGAACGTCTACACATGGGCTTTCCATGTACTAGGGCGTCTTCTAACAGTATGGGGATTAGAGATACTGAGGGCAGGTGTTTCCAGAATAGCAGGCAAAGTGAGGTGGTCTTTGATCATCTAACTTTGGAAGTCATACTGCATCCCCTCTGCTTTGTTTTACTGCTTCCATGCAAATCACTGAGCTCAGCTCAGATTCAAAGTGACAAATCACTTTTCCACATCTCTTAATTGGAAATCAGCAAGCTTATATTGCAGAAGAACGTGTGGTATAGAATCGTATAATGCGGCTATCACTGGAAACTTCCATCTGTCACTAGAGTGGAACAAAATGATAGGAACACGAGTCTCTAATCACTGTGCAGAGTCACCATAACTGTCCTAACCTGCCAACACTCTCACGTGTTGTGTATGTATATGTGTTTGTGTATGTTACAGAAAGGGGGGCCTCGGAGGAAAGTAAGAAAGAGGAGCGAGAGAGAGAGGAGAGACTTTTATCCTATTTAAACTATGGCTATTTTTATTTTATGTAACATGTAGGCAAACCAAATACTAACTGATACAGTGATCGGTGACCTCAGACTTCACCACACCAATAACTCATCCAAGAGTCAGTTTAAACATCAGCTATCAAGAAAATCAATGTAAATCAGCAGGCAGATTTCAACACCAAATCCATTGCCGTCATTAGACTAATAGCATTTGCTTTTGCTCCATTGATTCCATTAAAAAAAAATCAGATATTTATCTTAGGGGAGACCAGTAACTTCTCTGCTGAAATGGCTTGGTGGTATTTCCCATCCAGGGGTGTTGCTGATGGTGTACCAGCACGTTCTGATCCCATTTTTGGAGCTGGAACAATCTAAACTTGTATAGAGAAAGCCTTCATGGGTTTTTGTTGGCATAGGAGAAGTCTAATTACACACATCCAAATACACAAGAGAGAAATGGAAGGTTTTTCCCCATTGACTTGGAAAAGTTGGTGGTTTTGACCTGCAGTGCTTGAATGAGAGATCCAGGCTAATTATGGGATTGCATGTTTAAAAAGTTATTTTATTTTATTTTTTTACAGAACACTCATAGCACATTTGTGAGTTTAATTTTCTTTTGGATCTGTAATTTTCATGGACTTTCTGCACAGAATTCTTCCAACTTAAGAAGGCACATTAGCTTTTATTTATCGGGAATGGCCTTATGAATTACGTGCTTGTGTTCCCAGGCAAAAGAAAAAAATTGTTTCGGAGTTATTTTAAAAATTGTTTCTTAGTTTATTTTTTATCTGTTTTATTCTCCACTCATAAAGATAACCCACTTCTATGTTCGAATCACTTCTACTATTATGACTTGCTCTGTAGGTTCCATGAAGTCTGACGCCTGCTTTGTTTCATTAGCTGATGTTTTTCTATTATTTTGCATGGTAAATATAGCTAATAGACAGTCAATAGAAATGAATAAATAACGAGGTCTTGTTATTACTTTTATGAGTCATCTTATTTAAACTTATAGTTGATCTGGCTTACTTTATTGTTCAAGTTAATTTGTGTAAATAATCTCATTGTTTTAACAAAGAGACAAATATCATTGACATACTCTACCTACGGGACCTATAATGATTCTGATATATTTAATATTCTGTTGCTTTTGTCACCAATTGCAAGAGCTGAGGAGGAAGCATAAGAATGTCTCCGGAGTCTATTAACAGACAGGAATAAAATGTTAATTGTCTTTCTAAACTAGGGGCTGCTGCTGTTTCTACTTCATGAAGAGGCTCATTCTGCAAATGGCTGAATTATTGCCCCTGAAATCAACATTGGAAAAAATAAAATAAAATAAAGCAGGGAAAACAGGAAGTCCCATTTCATCTCTCCTCTTTTCCTCTCTTCTCATTCCTCCCATAACTCTCAGTTGCTTATTTTTTTCCCCTTATGTTATTTTGTTTTTTTCTTTTGTAAAGGCAAAAAAAAAAAATCTTCCTTTTAGAAATATAACACAAAAGACCTTTTCAATGTAATGAATTAAGGCAAGTCACAAGCAAATTAACCAAAAAGTGCAAGTTTGTTCCCTTTTCCAATCTCCTCTCTTCAGAGATAACCACTTTTAAGGGATGGATACACCTCCCTCCAGGTATTTCTCTATATATTTACACAGATGAGTTAGGTGGGAAAGCTTTTCAGAGGAAGAAATCAAAAGGCCACCACAGCCTCGACCTGCTGGGCTCCGGCGATCCTTCCGCCTCAGCCTTCCAAGGAGCTGGAACAACAGGCGCGCGCTACTACGCCCGGCTCATTTTTTGATTTATTGTAGAGATGAGGTCTCGCTTGCCCAGGTGGGTCTTGAACCCATGGGCTCAGGCAATCCGCTCACCTCAGCCTCCCAAAGTGCGAGACTACAGGCTGAGCCACCGAGCCCGGTTCATAATTTTGTTCTTTATGGCTGTGTAATATAATTAAGACAAGAGAAGAACCCATCCAAGGAATGGTTTGTATTCTAACTCTGCAAGTTAGGACAAGCAAAAGCAAGGAAGTAATTTAACCAAATAGAGTAAAACTTTTGGGAAAGCCACAATCTGTATACTCCTTCCCCTGGAGGACTTGGGTCCCCCGGGTTATGGGGATGGCATTCTAGTTAGATAACTCAGGCACAAATGTAGCAAACAGTAACCGGATGTCAGAGCAGCCACACATTCCAATAGTCATATTCCTATCTTTCCTCTCTCCTCTCTCACACAAATTTTAACCAGTAAACATTTGTATTGTTAAGGAATGAGGAATCCTATCCCCCAAAGGAAAACATGTTGTGTGATAATCTTACCACCTATGACATATCCCTGAGCAGGTTAAAATAGATATATGTGGTCAAATCAGGAGGAGATCACCAGAGAAGGAAACGATCTGTATTACAAGGGTGCCTTTGTTCATGAACAAAAATTTTTGAGTCAAAAATTCTTTTCTGAAGCCATTTCCATCAAATTAATGATTCGTTACCTCAAGGAGCCAGTTTAGAAACATATTTGTTTGAATTGCATGTGTATTCGGCAATTTATGGCCAAAAAATAAAATAAAAATAAAATCAGATAAATTGTTCAAGAAAATCTCATTCTACTGAAAACTTAATTTTAATTTTTTTTTTGAGTTTGAGTCTCACTCTGTCGACCAGGCTTGAGTGCAGTTGCACGCAGCTCACGGCCACTGCTTCCTCGACCTGCTGGGCTCAGGTGATCGTTCTGCCTCAGCCTTCCAAATAACTGGAACTACAGGCACGTGCCACCATGCCTGGCTAATTTTTTTTTAGTTGTAGAGATGAAGTCTCACCAAGTTACCCAGGCTGTACTTAATGTTTTTTTATTGGCTTAAGAATATGGCTACACATTTGTTCAAGATACAACGTTTATGCAGATGGGTACCTGGTAGATGACCCAACCAAAATGCCCTTGTTTTCATTAGATACTATTCAACAACCGTGATCCTAATTCTAAATGAAGATATAGATTATATCTATGTATATAAATGGTAGTTATATTTTTATAGATAGAGATATATATTGGTAGAGATAAGTAAATTTATAGAGACTGGAACATAGAGAATTAGATAGAGGATAAATAGATAGATGATATAGATGGTGTATCTACTAGAGAGAGGAGTTTTTACGTATGCTTTTTCCACACTTGGATTTTTTTCCATTGGATTTTTTTTTTCAATATAAATTTTCATCTGAAAACAGAGAACCTGTGAAAGATAGGTCTTCATTGTATAACTTGAAGCAATGACAACATCCAAGAGATACTTTTAGAAAACCTTAAGAAGTTAGTGGGGAAATTAGCATTTATCTCCTATACATGTACCAGGCGCCATGTCTATATGTGTTAAACATCCTTTCTTTCCAGTTCACTAACTGTAGGGTGGAGATTATTGATATTATTTTACACGAGAGAAAATTATTATTCTGCAAGTTAAATTAACTTGCACAAGATCATGAGCTAATGAGTGATAGAATAGGAAACGAAATCAGGATTTTGTGTCACCACTGCATTTTTTTCAAAGAGTCCTAAGCACAGAGTCAAGCAAAACAGAAAACCATGCATTGAAACATGGCAGGCAGTGATAGCATGTGTGTCGGTTTTAACTTGTTTGCAAATATTGAGTGTCAAAATACATGGTACTGTGACCCAAAAGCTATGACATAACATCAAATTAGAAGCACAGTCCCTATATTCAACGGATCTTACAATCTGATTTATATTTTGGTAATTTAAAACACAGACATATTATCAAAGATAGCATAGCAATATATAAGAAATAATAATAAGATATACACATTAAGGAGGATAAAAAGAGAACTCACAAATGAGCTTAATGCTGATGTATACCTACTTCAGATTACTTCAGCCTAACTTACCTCCTGGGCCCTCTTGTCCTCACAGAAAACAGGCATTCACTATTGTATTTTAGAAACCAGATATAATGGAAATGTATGCTTGCATCTGAGTGGCACATTGTACCAGACACATTCACATATCAGTTTTTATTATCTCAGTGTTGTGTGTCTGAAGGTCTGTTCTGAGACACAGATTTTCCCCATAGCCTATCTGGAAACAGACACAAAGCCCTGTGATGACCTATGTCGCTTTAGGAAGGATTGGGCAGCTGGATAATGCATCATCTTGAACTTCATTGCATCCATTTCTCCATCACTTGTTTCTTTCACTCCACCATCCTGGGGTTATGCCTCCCAATAAAGCATTAAGTACTTAGTACTTGTCACAGACTCTATTTTTTGTGGATCTGGGCCAAGCAAGAGACATCCTAGAAGAGCTATTTCTTGATCTATAAATTCACACAATACAAGATAAACAAACAAACCTGTGTAAATTGTAGTATAATGTGGTCATTTTATAAACGAGGACGTTGAAGAGATTAAGGTTTTAGCGTTATGCTCAAAGTCAAAGGACTTGAATCTCAAATTTCCTGATTCCAATTCTAATGTATTTTATTTTATGCCATGTGTTTATGTTTTGCATCAGAATCACTTGGAAATTTAATGTAATATAGTTTAATTTCTTGTACCTGGATACTACCTCAGGAATCCCAAAGTAAAATGGAGTTGAGGGAACCTTAGAGTTCATTTTTATCAAAAACTCATGTTGATCCTGATAAATATTAATCTTTAGAGATAGTAGTCTAATGAGTGCAAATCAAAGACAAAACAAATAATATAAAGCAATTTTATGAATGAAAATCTTATGTAAAGAATATATTTCATTTTGTAAGATCTCCACTCTTGTAAAAGCTCACAATTCCCAATTACATGTGGCTCATTTAGGAAAACAGCATCTTAAGCCCAGCATAAGTCTAGGTGCTTAAATAAACGTGATACATTATTCCGGTTTAAAATAAAAAAACAGCAGAACTATTGCACTCAGAAAGCACAAAGTACTTCATAAACTACTGCCAACTTCCATTAAGAATATTATTCCATTCAAAAGGTATTAAAATACTTGATATGAAGGATTATATGTAAAAATGAACATTTTGGTGAAAGTATACCAGGGATTTAATTATTTCTAATATAAGAGTAGCCTGGTAATAATCCTTGAATATCAAGAGTAAAACCAAACATCTACATAGTGAATATTTAAGGTAAACAAAGCTGATTTTGATGAACTATTCTGATAATAGGGGCCTGTTATATTGTCAGGAACTGCAAAGATCTGAGATTTTTTTTTTTCCCTGCTCACAAGGTTGTAAGTTAGCAGGACACAATATTCTAGGTGCTGGTTGAAGACAGGCTACTCTCGGGTCAGAGATGAAAGGTAGTTCATTACTCACAGCAGTAACAGTAGCCATAGTGCCAGCATTTCTGCACAGGTTTTCTGAGTTCCAATTCCCACAAGGCTACATAGAGAGAGCTAAATAACATCTACACCCATTGTGGGTTACAGTATAGGCGAAGAATTCTGAACTTAGGAACTCTGAATCTTATATAATGGGCAAGAAGTATGCCTGTCTTTTGTTCTAGAGGGAGACATCTTTATTATACAAGATAATAACCATGCCTGCTTATTGCTCCAGAGGGAGATATCATCTCTATATTCCAAGGCTATTTTCGGTGCAAACATCTTTGAAAAGATAGTTCAGAACAAAGGGCAGTTAGTGCCCTTGTTTGCAAGACATGAGGAAGTGTGAGCAACCTATGGAGAACTCTCTCCCAACACATATCAATAACATTTTTTCTTTGATAGCTATCTAAACTATATTGCTTTATCACTCTATAAGATGATTCTTTCAACTTGCAAGTAAGGAATCATAAAAACGCCTTCTATGACATGCTATAGTTCTTTGAAGTCCAGTATGCTTTTTAGCCAACTAATGTCAGTAAAGAGAAAAAGTTGCAATACTTCCAAAAGTAGGACTTTTACAGGCACAGAGAACAGCTTGTTTCCATTCATTGTTTTGTTAAGGGTACTATTTTTTCCTTTCTTCATCTGTCCACAAAATAATGAAGCAAGTGCTGCAACTATACAATAAAGAATTTCGCAGAGAAAAGCAATATAGAGTAATGGTAAAGCTGGGTTTTGGAATCAGACAAAACTGGGGGGCTCAGATTCAACCTCAGATTCTCACTAGGTGTGAGCTACTAAAGCGTGCTTATTCTTAGGTTCATAATCTTTGATATAAAGATGACAATACCTACTTTATAAAGGGATTATATGGATCAGATGTGGAAGATGTTTATTGAAATGTGTTATAGCTATTGTCCGATAGATGGTAGTGTTCATGGAAGTATACAGAGAATTTCTTTTCTCATCAGAACTGATTGGAAGTGGCTTCACTCATCTGTCTTGTATAAGGCAGATAAGAAAATAGTAACATGGAGACATGAAAGGGATTGTCTGATATTGAGTCGGAGTAAAAAAAATCTTTGCAACTACCTGGGTCTACTTGGACCACACGTAAACCCTATCTGGTTTTTCCCTGACAAATTATTTTTATAACAAGAACTGTTGTGTGATTCCAGTCCATACCTAGTATTCATACCAATGTGGAAAAGCAACTCAGGGGAACCAGTGGGGAACCCTGAGCACGAGCCAGCACAACTGGATGCTAAATCAATCAAAGAGTTAATGGTAGTCACTTCTAATTAACCGGAAATTAAAGACCTTCTTTTAAAAAAAATGTTTAAAGTGTAACAGCTTGATGTTGGTGATTAAAAGCTGTTGAGATACAGGTACCTTAAGGTAAGCTCTATTTTTACTTGTCTTAAAAAATTAAAAAGGAAGACTCCAATTTTCCCAAAATAGTGTCTAATTTCTCTTCTTTTCCTCTTAATTGCCAGTACATATGCTGTTCAATGAAACTGTGTTTATTGTATCTCAAGTAATCCTGGAATTGATGGAGACTGTACGCAGCAACAATTTGCTTCTAGAAGATTTCATCCCTGTTCCTTCACATTAATATATTTGTAGGTATGGGATTATGGGATTGCGTCTTTATGTGCATATCGCTGTTTTAGTAGCAGTAGAAGGAAGGGTGTGTGTGTGTGTGTGTGTGTGTGTGTGTGTGTGTGTGTGTGTGTGTGTGCACGCGTGCATGCGCCTCAACTGTCCACCTCCTGCTAGTTGAGACTTCAGTTACGTAGAGTAGGAGGACTTTTGGCACACTTTCGTCTAAAGAAAACACAGTCTGATTTGAGGAATGCCTACCACTTACAAGGCCTCGATTGTGTGAGAATGCCAAAAAAGAAACAAATGCAGTTTAATTGCGTCAGATGCCTCGTGACTAGTTCACAAATCTTTTATTTGTTTTTAGAAGTGCTGCAGTGGCACTAAATTTTGTGTGTGTTCAGGGAGATGCAGACGTAACTTACAGTAGGACTTAGAAGCCAGCATAATTACCTGGGCTCCTGTCAAACTAATAAACTAATAGAGGGCTTAAATAAAATCAAGAAGGGGCAAGGATTTTAGAAACTTAAAGAATGAGACTAGACGTTGAGTCCTGTTAAATTCTCTTTATGCATGTATTTCAGAGGCCAGTGGAATATGGTTTATATATTTCAAACTTAAAAAAAAGGTTAGCTCTGCGTTGGAGGATTTTGCAGTTTTGGAATCAGTGTTCTACTCTTGTGTTTTATTCCAGTCACACAAGAGTCTCAAGGACATCTCCGCCGCATAAAAAGAAAAGGTTCAAGTTTTCTTACCAGACATAAACACCAAGAAGAAAAGTCTACTTAGTAGAACGTCTGTGTCCACTTACAGATAACCATGGCACATGTGTCATTTGTTATATTGTCTATTACCCAAGGAAACCATATAAAAACACAAGAAAATTTAATAGCTGTGAGTAGCTACTGAAAAGGGTCTTTTAATAATGTGAAGAATTTACTTGGTGAGTGTTTTTATGAAACTAGGAATCTTAGGACATATTTCCCAACTGATAAAATCAGCCTTTTATATTTAGGATATATTTTAAAATTTTATTTTAACACATTTAGGACTAGTTAGTGTTGTAACCATGGCTGCTGAACTGTGGACTGCAAGGAAGGCCTCAAGAAACCTTTATGATCCAGAAGGACAAATGTGAATAAAGGACCAACTACCTGAACGAATGCATATGTGTAAGTGAGTCCGAAAATTGACTTCTGATTCTTCTTCTAGCTTGCACTGTCCATGTAACTAATAACTTAATTTATTCAATAAGAATAATTTGTTCCACAAAGACTGCAATTCATCTATTTAGAATGAGATTCTTAAAGGCGCTTGTGCAATATATCTGAGATTAGGACAGTGGCATATTTTTGTTCTTTTTTCATTTCCCTTTTTAATAATAGCATCATTTATTCAATTATCCATTTATTCAATAACATTTAAGTGCTTAGTATATTCCAGACAATATGATTTGTATTGGGAATAAAAATAAGACCAGGATGCAAATCCTTCTCCTCAAAAATGTCAGGGGTTAATTGAAGTCTCTTTTAATGTTGTGTCTTAATTAATTTATTTATACCTCAAAATGTCAGTGACTTATCAATAAGTACAAATTCAATGACTGACAGTAATTCAGAGAAAACAATTCACTCAACCACAGTAGAAATGGGAAACTTCACAGTACAGATGATATTTAAGTAGGATCTTGAGTCATCAGAGCAGGGCTCCTTCAGTGAAGGAAAATGTGTTAGACGTACAAAATAGGGAAGGTTCTCTGTAAACCCATTTCACTATAAAATGCTCCAAACAGAATCACTTAAATTAGAATTAAACAATTTCTATCATATAGTTACATGTTATAATTTAGGACAGCGGGTTCCTTTTAGCTTGTCCCTTCTTTGTCACAATGTCCTATTGAGGTCTGAATGTTTATGGCTCTCTTGCCCTGGGAAATTGTGTGTGTGTGTGTTAAGTTCCTTAAAGATGCATGGCTGTGCCTTATTTGATTGTCTCTCATGCCACCATTCTAGCAGGTGCTTAGAAATAATAAGTCCAATGAGGAAATAAAGAACAAATGCTTTATGGCTCTCAAAATTCTATGCAGGAGGGGTTTAGGAACATACAATGGATTAGAAGTGGGGTTAGCAGAGTTGTTTTATTGCTTTTTGCTTAGCAATCATGCTGATTTTACAAAGACTGTGGCCTTGAGAACTGGGAATAGAGAGCATCTGGGCTTTCCTCTAGTCACATTTTGGCTTTGCCCCTGAAATAAGCAAAAGATTGAGTTAATAAAGAGACATGAGTTGTTTTACATTGCTGAAATATGGAATCTAGATATGGAGTCTCTCAAGGTATAGGGGAAATGAGAAGTAATAGAAAACTTTTAATCAACACCCAATTAATAAGTGAAAAACTAAATGCAAAATGGCAAATTGTAAGTACTGCCTGGTATCATTTGCTGTCAAACTATCTGAAACTCTTTGATCAGTCTACTCGTTCTATGATTGTGCCGGAGACAAATAAAATGTTTTTGTCATCAAGCAAGGCCGAGTGAGGCTGGCCATCTAGACAACTTAGCCAACCTGAAGTATACTTGCAGTCTAGATATTTGCCAAAGTTGTAAGTGAAAATATCCAGGATGAAAACCATATATGGAAGAGAAGTTTTTCATCTGAATTTCATGTAATACCATAGATCACGAAAGCAAAAGGAATTTTAAAATCTAATTTGCTTTTCACAAGGGATTGGGAAGACTGGCAGGATTTTGGGTTCTTTGAGTATCTTAAGTTATTTCTCAAATATTTTGGGTTCAATAAAATCCAAAATGCATTTTTCCCTGAGCACTTTTCCCCTTAATTTTGAAACCCATGTGTAATCTAAAGGAAATGTAATCCATATGTTTCTGATACATTTACACTTAACTCATCAAAATATTTTTCTAGGAGCTATTTGATGTTGAAGAAGCATTTTGAGACTTTTTAATAAGCTTTTTAAAACCTCTCCCCCTTTAAAACAGAAGGCCATGTTTTGCCAATGTGAAATAAGCCCCAATACCAAAATATTTGGGTTCGTTTCCAAAGCGAACCACGGAATTTAAGATAGGTTCTCAACTTATCTAGTTTATTCTTATGTCCCGTTTTTTAGGTTGGGTTGAGCATGTAAAATTTAGCAGGGTTGCCTAAGATAAAAATGATACTCTTGTGACTTTACCACAGGATGAAGAAGGAAGATTAAAATAGTAAGCAAAAAAGGCTGTGAATTCAACACACACAAAAATTAAAAGTCTGCTCCCATAGACCATCGCTTTAGTTACAAGGAAACATGAAAGTTGAGGTTAGTAACTTGTTTAGATTAGAACCATAGTCAATATTACCTAACTGCTGTATTTTTCTGTTTTGAAAGCATGGCCCATTGAAATAAAACTCATCAGTGACTTTTCCAAATTTTCCCCAATATAAACTAAAATTTCCTAATGAACTGATCTTTGCCATATGTTGGTGTTGGTCTCCAAATTCTCCATCACCATTCTTAATTGCAGTGCTTGAAAATCTGGAGTTTCATAGTTAACATTCAGAGTTCTCCATAGTTCTGGCCCAAGATACTCTCTGTCTTAATGTCTGTTGGTCTCTAGCACAACCATGACTTCAAGATCATCAACCTTTGTGCCATTTCTTCACCAAATGTTGAGCTTTGCTGCAATTGCTCATTCCGTGCTCTCTATCTTCAATTCCTCTGTATCCATATATACAGAGGGTGCCAAAAATGTATACACATTTTAAGAAAGGAAAAACGGTATTTAAATTGCAACACACAATATATAACAATAATAAAAGATGAATACAAGTCACATTTGACTTCTGCAATTGTAAGAGGTGCTCAGGGTACTTATCATCAGGATTACAGTGAACTAAAAGTAATACATAGATGACACTGCTTAAGATGTGTGTACATTTTTTGGGCACCCCAGGTAAAAGCTTCCTCTGATCACCATAGGCAGAAGATGCTTCTTTTGACAGCATCCTTCAAGACCAAGATTTCTAATTTGTAGCATGCTTGCCATTTTGGACAATTGTTCTTTTTTATCTGGACATCTTTGCTATCAGTCCTGTGCCTTGTAAGAGTCAAACTCCTTGCATTCTTTACTCACATGAAGCCAGTAGCCCCATCAGGGTGATTGAAAACACCTTCAGATATTGCCAAGTGTCTTGGGGAAGCAGGGGTGGGGAGGAAAAGTTGCTCTTAATCGAGAACCACTGCTCTAGAACTTAGCTGTTATCTCTCCTTTTGACAATAATAAGATTGTCTTACATGCATATGTATAGATTGGTGTATATTTTAAGCTCCCTGCAGGCAAGGAGAGTATGCTCAACTTTTTATCCAGAACAGTGCATTCATTCGTGGTTTGTATAATCTCAGTGTTGTGTACTCACTATTTGTTGAATGAAGCCCTGATGAGAAAAAAAAAAAAATTCATTTTCTCCTACTTCCAGTTCTAAATAGTAACTAAATTCTGCCGAGAACATATGGAATGTAACCCTGTCCCTGCAGAGACCCTCCCCTCATCCTTTCTTTGCAAAGTCATTAACTCAAATCTGAGTACTTTGGGTCTCACTTATCCCATAATATCCACGACCTGACTTTCCTTCTTTTCCCAGCTCGTCTGCAATAAAGGAAAAAGAAGAATCAAGTATATATCATGTCTTATGGGACATAAACATCTCACTGGTTTTGAAAGCTCTATAACACTATATACATAAATGTCGAAGAGTAAGATGGTTATTCTCAATAGGATTGCCAGAATCAGCAAAACGAAAAGTAGGATGAACAGTTACATTTGAATTTTAGGTAGAGCATAAACCCTTATTAGTATAAGGCATGACTCATGCAGCATTTAAGACATATGCATGCTAAAATTATTCATTTTTTATCTGAAATATAAACGAAACCGAGGATTGACATTTTATTTGCCAAACCCAGCTATCAATGCAGGAATTCCAAAGAGGCTGAGATGATGACAAACATGGCACAGGGACAGGAAATGTCATAGTTTGCCTGTAGAAATTCGAAATGGGTCAGAATCTAGGGGAAGGTGTATATTGGGGAAAAACATAAATGTGATTACCTCGAGAGAGTGAAGCCTGTAATAAGGTGCTTGAAACCCATACAGACACATTTACATTTGAAGAAGAAAAATACAGGTTGCCACTGAATCATGTCTTTTCCTACCTCTCGTTCTCACTAGTCAACCTTTGCTCTGTGGGGTTCTCCTCAGGTGAACTGTGTTCCCACGGTCTCCAGACCTCTTGCTCATGTCTGAACATGATCTATTTGCAATTGTTCATTAGCTGAATATTCCTCCCTTTTCAGCTTTATTAAAATATAATTTGCAAATTAAGATATACATATTTATGGCGTGCAATATGATATTTTGAGATGTATATATACACTGTACACGCACATATACACATTGTGAAATGATTAAATCAAGCTAATTAACATTTTCATCACCTCATAAACTCATTCTTTTTTTGTGGTAAGAACATTTAAGATAACTCTCTAAAAATTTCCAAGTAAACAATACATTATTATAAATATAAGCAATGACACCAGTATCAGCAATCACACACACACACACACACACACACACACACACACACACACACACACATTCAAATCTTTGTTTCTAAATCCATTCCCTGATAATAGGAACTTCTTGGAGAAAAGCTGGATTCCAAGGTGGATAAAAGGAATATGGAAGGTAATCCTAAAGCATCTCATAGTATCGAAAAGTAATGAAGTGCTTTTAAAAAATAGAGACATGACAAATGGATATAAGAGCCAGCCAAAGAGCTCCCCATGGCCAAAGTTGGAACAAAATGAATAACAGAGTACTGGATTATAACTCAGTGTATAAAATAGATATTCATAATTCCATGTTGATATAAGCAAGTGACTTACTACATAAATACATGGGAGGCGTATAGGCAATTCTCCCTTGCAGAAAAATTCTAAATAACTTATGTAGATCCTCTGTCCTCAAGAGAGTGGAGCATAACTCCCAGTTTCTTAAGTGTGGGCTAAGCATGTGACTTCTTTTCAAACAGTGCAGTCTGGAAAAGGGGGAAGATGGGCAACTTTGAAGAAAAATAAAAAACTCTATGTCAGTCACACCATCATGATTAAAACCAACAGTGTTAATTCGTGTTCATCTGTGTACCCTTGATGTGATCTGATGAGAATCACACTCTACCCCTGTGATCTTCCTTACTCAAATCCATAACCGAGTCTAATCATGGGAAAAATGTCAGGACCTTCTACAAAGTATCTGACCAGTATCAAACTGTCAAGGTCATCAAACAATGAGGAAAGACCAAGAAAACTGTTATAACCAAGGAGCGCCTAGGGACTCAGGATGACTAAATGTCACGTGGTATTCTAGGTGGGATCCTGAAAAAGAAAGAAAAACACTAGGGAAATTAGAACAAAATGTGGGTTTTAGCTAATAATACTGTACAATCTCGTTCATTAGTTGTGACAAATGTTGCACAGAAACTTGGTGTGTGTGTGTGTGTGTGTGTGTGTGTGTGTGTGTGAGGGGGGTGCATGGTGGTTCTCTGTGCAATCTCAGCAACTTTTATGTAAATCCCAAACTGTTGTGAAATAAAATATATTTGTAAGAGCAAGAGGGAGAGCTAGAAAGAAAGAAAGAGGGAGTATGCGAGAAGGATTGAGTAGAGAGCCAGAGAGAAAACCAAGAAGAGTGTGAAATATCAAGGAAGAAAGTGTTTCAGGATGAGAAAATGATCAAAGTGGACAAGTTCTGCTGAGAGATTGTTTAAGATGTACAGTGATGAATGACCCCCCCGGCTTCAGCTGAGAAGGGCTTATTTGTCAGGACGCTTTCCCTTACGCAAGACAAACATTTACTTTCAACTCTCTTCAAACAAAAAGAACATTTGGGCGGTGTGTTCAAGAACTGTTTCAAGACCAAAGGGAGATCCGTAAGATGTAGGGTGACTCATGAAATAAAAACAGAAATCCACCTGTCCTCTCCATCCCTGCATCAGTCTCTGCACTGCATCCTTCCTTATAGCTCGTGATGAAGCTAGAACTAAGTCAATCACTCTAGCCAGATTTTCATGAGTAGCTCACTTTGGCTCATCTTATCATCTGCACATTCAGGACCACGGGTCTGATCATTGAGTTTAGAATACAGTGTTTTGGGCGAAAGTAATGGCAAAGAGTTTTTTTTTTTTAAAGCTGTATAAAAAGCTATAAATGCTTGTTTTTTCCCTTTTGCCATATTTGAGTTCCTTGTAGACCCTGGATGTGAGGCCTTTGTCAGATATACTGTAGGAAAATACTTTTTCCCATTCTGTGGGCTGTCTCCGCACTCTGTTGATGGTTTCTCTGCTTTGCGGAAGCTTTTCAGTTTAATGAGGTCCCACTTGTCTATCTTACCTCTTATGGCATGGACCCATGGGGTTTGGATCAGGAATTGGTGGCCTGCTCCGATTTTCTGTAAGGCTGTCTCCTGCATTTTCTAAGATTCTTATAGTTTGAGGTTTTACATCTTAGGTCTTTGATCCATTTAGAGTTGATTTTTGTGTATGGTGAAAGATAGCCGTAGAGGTAAATTTTCAAAGGCAGAGTCTTTTTCTACCTTTTCTACTAATGGATTCCCTGCCCATAGAAACTCTAATAATTTTTTTTCAGCTTAAACATTTTTTGATGCTTATAACCCGAGTCAATCTTCTACATTGCCTATGAAGGCAATGATCAGCCAATTTCATCCAGCTTATCCAACCGATTTTTTTCAGAAATTCTCTAATTATTTCTCTCTCCCTCCTTCCCTCCTCCCTCACTCAATTAAGCCCTGTTCCGTTCTTTCACCATGAATCAGTCCGTTCTTCCCTCAGAAATCAGTTTCAGCTTCACGAGCCAAGGGCTTTTCAGATTGGTCGAGGCTACTCCAGTCTCTCCTGTTCTGAATTCTCATAGCAACAGTAGTTTGAAGCAATACTCCAATTGTTGGCTTTTGTTTTCTTTTAACATCTCTTTCTGGCTTCAGGGGCATAGTTTTTATCTTTTTTACTAAACTATAATATTCTTAACCACAAAGGGAGTTTATAAAAGTATGTTTATATCTCCCATGGTGCCTGCCATGCTTCTGGGCATGCAGCAAATGATTAAGAAATACTTTTTGCTTTTAATTGAGTTAGCATTCAGGGAAAATAATTTAGAAAATAGTATATATAATTCACATCAAATGTTTGAAAGTTTCTTAAAGAAATTTTTAGGAAATCTGTTTCTAAGATTAACCCTTTTTACTTAGAAATTTTTCTTGAAGTCAAAGCGTAAACAAATTCTAAAGAGTGCTATGGGATATGGTCTTTAAAGCCATGGCTCACTGATTACCCTAGGCCTGTGCAACAAAGGTGATAATCACAATAAACTGCTGCACTGAGAACCAATTCTGTTCTGGCCATTGTGTTAAGCAGTTTTAAATGTTTTGTTTCATTTAAACTGAACATCCAATAGATATATTTTTCAGTGTTCCTTTAAGTAAGAAAATTGAGGTTGAGGAAAGTAAGCTAAGCTAGCCAAAGACATTCCACTGAGAGATAATGACACTGGTATTAGAACTTAGGTTGATCGGATTCCAAAACGTATACGCTTTACCTTCCTGTACCCTTTCCATTTTCTAGAATTGATAACTGAGGAAAAGTAAAGAGTACCCCTAACTCCTAGCTAAATTTGATTGAAAATCAGTAGGTGAAGCATGAAAATAAACTGCGCTAAAGAACCCTTCCCTGAGAATTTTTCATCAATCGCTTTCTACAAATTCAGCACTGATTTTTAAAAAATTTATCTTCAGTGATTTTTCAAAAACGCTTTGGCATAGGGTGCATTGATTTCATTTTTTTCCTCTTTATTGTCATGACTTCTCTTTTGATTTTCCAGCTTTCTTTCCTCTTTCCTAAATGATTATAATATCCTTCTAACTCCCCTGGTCACCTTTAATCTCTCTCTATTCAATATAGCAACATATACTACAAAGAATTGTCACATGGAAGACAATTTCCAGTGGCACATTTCATTGTTCAAAAAAACCAAAAAAACAACTTCAATGGCTTCTAATGACAACAATAAAATGTGAGATATGTTTTTTAGGGAAGTGTTCATGTTTGATTACTTTTCATTTTTTAATTTCCCAAAGAGTTTAGTATGCTACCTGTACTTAGTAGGTACTCAGCAAACACCAAATAGACAAATACAAAATTGAAAATCGTGGATTCATTTTGGGATTTGAATAATACTACCTTTTGTTAACTAAACTTCAGCTCTTCAATTACTGATAATATAAGCCAGTAGTCCAGATAAGGACTATAGAAAAGAAACTACCCTATTTTTCTCTGTCTAGTTTTTTGAAAAGGAGTCTACCTAAACTCATGAAAAATTTTCAAAATAATTGATAATTATTCAGAAAACAATTAAAGTTTAATTTGATATTCAACTATTACATTCCTATTCTATGTATCCTCTCATTCTAGTTTTCTCCCAGTGAAAACCACCAGGTCTAAATAAGAATATTAACCCTTGGAAAGAAAGTTATTCATCTTTTGAAATTCCCAATTTTAAATGACATTTGAAGCAAAATAGATACCTTTAAGGGCTTAGCGCTTTCACACAAGGAAGATCATTTCACTGACATATTTATCCATGCAGGGAATGAGGATATTTACAGACAGAACACAATTCTACCATGATTATAAGCATTGGGGATTTCATTTAGCCCGAAATAGAATTCAAATTCGCAGCACTTCATTTAGCAGGATATTAATCCCCTAAGACTGGAAAGGAGAGCTAGTGTGAACAAAGCTTTACAGGGTCGATCAAGTTAAAAACACACATGCACCTCTACACGTACACGTTCGTTTGCATACACATGGGAAAGGAGACAGCTATGAGCAGTCACAGAGGTCATCCTCTGTTCCATGCTTATACATTAATCAGTATTTTGGACCCCGAGTCTCTTGCTTAGAATAGAGCCGGGCATATTACAACAAATAATCATTTAATCAAATAATTGCTCCATGCCCCCAACACCATGCCTTTAAGAATTGTGCTGGAAAAAAAAAAGACCAGCAAGTATGTAAATTGGAACTGATTAGGGGATTCAGTTTCCCTAAAAAAAAAAAAAAAAAAAAATTAAAAATCGGAATAAAAACAGCTTGCAAATCCCTGTAAGCCAAGCCCTGTCTCTGAATTACAACACCAGCGCCTGTCGGCTGTGATAATTTCACTTCATTAAGTTCCAGATATAAATAGAGAGCCTTTTTTCCATGTACCACTTTAAATAAGCATGGACTGAAAACACAGGGGTTATTGATCCACTCAGCTGTTTGTGATTGGGTCTTTGGTCTTGCTTCATTGTTGTGTTAGAAACTTTCAAACACCTATACCATGAGGCCAGGGACAATTCACCTCTGTGGAACCCATTTTAAAGCTATTGTTTCCACTGCCAAAAAATATTAAAAGAATAAAACTTATCAAGTACATATTGAAATGCAAAACAGATATGCATATACACCGTGTGTAAACTATGCTGAGAAGTTAGAAAGAAAACTTGATTATATGCCAGTGTTTGGAGTACTAGTACCAGACTGACTACTTTAGGCATTAAGATCATGTAAATACATTATTTTTTTCTGGGTATTTCTTTTTCTTTTCCCTAAATCAGAGGTTGCCATACTATAGTATAAGTATATACTTATTATTTTAGATAATGTATATACCAGGCCTTTCAAATTAACTATATTTTAGTCCCCACTATACTTTTGAAGAATAAAGTGTATTACATAGACTATCAGTAATTCTAATCTTTAAAAAAATAAAGTCTATGACAAAAAGCAAACAGCTGAATTCAGAGAACAACCCAAAGTATGTTTCTTTATAGTTTAATGCTGAGGTCTTCAAACTTTTTCTGTAAAAGAGACAAAATCAAGAATATGATGTTGATACTTCTGTAACCATTTCAAAAAAAAATATATATATATATATAGAAGCAATTCTTACCTTGCAGACCTTACAAAAATAAATGGTGTGCTGAATTTGGCCTGTGAGCCATGGTTTGCCCCACCCCTGGATTAAGATGTCAAAAGATACTGAGCTTTACCTTTTAATTTATTATCTATTTCTTTCCTGGGTTCAAATCTGGCCACTAATTGAGTATGAACACTTCATAGGTTTCAACTTTAACCATTTATCTCAGAAAATTCAAATTCAAAAACATCTTAAGTCATGAGGAAAAATGACTGCACGGTCTTAACCTAACGTCAGTGGGCATTTGTCCACATCATAAAACAACTTGCATCACTGGGTATTGACAAAAATGATTGGGCAGCCAGGGTTGGCTGCAAACTAGGAGTGAAAAACAGAAAGAAGCCAGAGAGCAACATCGAGAAGCAAAGTCTGAGCTGTGGGGTGGAGGTATGAAGGTGTCGCTCTGGGACTGGCAGAGCCTATGCTTGACCCCAGTTGGTTGGGTCTATAAATATTTAATTTTATGAGCATTAGTTCAGAAAACAGTCAACACCCATGGGCAAGGTGATTCAGAGAATTATTTGGGGGATCCACGACTTAATCAGTTTGAGTTTGTGTCAATTAAGTGATTATTCTTACCTCCAATTTTAAGAATTTAATAGAAGCCGGGCTCAGTGGCTCAGCCGTAATCCTGCGCTTTGAGAGGCTGAGGTGAGTGGGTTGCCTGAGCCCGCGGGCTTGAGACCCGCCTGGGCAACTTGGCGAGACCTCATCTCTGTAATACATCAAAAATTAGCCGGGTGTGGTAGCGCGTGCCTATAGTTCCAGCTCCTTGGAAGGCTGAGGCGGAAGGATGGCCGGAGCCCAGCAGGCGAGGCTGTGGTGGCCAGGATCGGCCACTGCACTCCAGTCTGGGCGACTGAGTGAGACTCCAACTCAAAAAAAAAAAAGAATTTAATAGAAATTGACCATGACTCTAGCTGTCCTTATGCTGTACTCCTAAAATCTCTAATGTTTGGCTAGTTGAGAGGGGAAAAAAATAGCTCGAGCAGATTTTCATCCTAGTTAAGTCTAAACTGCATTAGGCATAAGAAAATACAGTATTAACTTTGTTCTAAATCACCAACATTTAAGAGCTTGTGGAGAAGGTTGCATTAGGTTTGAAAACATTGCAAACATAAGGCAACTGTGGAATATATACTTTATAAAGTATAATTTATACTTTAATTTCTAAGACCCTTTGTTAAAGATGAGTTGGTTGAGAAATTGAGGTTTTGCTTCCAGAATCTGTATCCTGTTCCATTGGTCTATATGCCAATACCAGACTGTTTTGATTATTGTAGCAATATCAGTGCCAGGCTGTTTTGATTATTGTAGCTTTATAATAAAGTTTAAAGTCTGGGAGTGTGATACATCCCGCTTTTTTTCCCCCTGAGGTTTGTTATGGCTATTCGTGGTTGTTTATGTTTCCATATAAATTCCTGTGTTGTCGTATCCAGGTCTGAGAAGAATGCTGCTGATTATTTAACGGGTCTTGCATTAAATCTGTAGATTGCTTTGGGTAGGATGGTCATCTAAGCAATGTTGATTCTTCCAATCCATGAGCATCATGCATCCATAAAGAAGGACAAAATTATGAACTTCACAGCAACTTGGAAGGACTTAGAGTCTATAATACTCAGTGATCTATCACAGAAACAAAGAACTGAGTGCCACATGTTCTCATTCACTAGCAGAACTTGAACAATTATCACAATACTATAAGAAAGGGATTGGCAGTCGTGGGAAACTGCTGGGCTGGGGGGCGCACTCCTCATCAGCAAGGGTACCTGCAAAATGAGCATTTGTATACCTAACCCTGAATTGTACCCCACATCTTCAAAGTAATAATAATAATAACAATAATAAATTTCTAAGAGAAGAATGATCCTACAAATGACACCTAAGTAGTTTGGAGCTACTGTTCTCTGCTTCTGAACTGGGGACTCTGGAGGGCTATGAAAAATATAGCAGGACTTTTGAGAATCTGTATAGGTTCAAAGTACTGTTTGTTAACTACATGTATGAAGCATATACATACCTGGTCTTTATACACAGACACACACAGACACACACACACACACACACACACACACACACACAATGCATGTATATTTACTACAAAATATATCTTTCTTAATATATATTTACTGATGTAATTGTTATGAGACAATTTTGTCAAAAACATTGCTTAATTATAAAAGTGATAGCTAATGTGTATTGAGTGTCTGCTCTATACTAGACTCTCTTGAAAAACATTTTGTGGATACAATGCCATTTAATTATCACAGTATCCCAGGTTTGAGGACAAAGTACAGTCAAGGAGAACAAAGAGTGGAATGTACATAAAATGTTCACATTTAATTTTCCATAAAGGATAGAGTCCTGTTCCTGGACAGAGGCCTATTAATCTTTTTTGGTGAGTTCTGTGAGTTGTAGAAGAAGAATTTAAAAGCTGTGGCTCTCTTGACTGTGAGAAACTTCATTCATATCTTTAAGCAGCCCTGTAAGTAGAAGGGCCTTACTACATGGCTTGTCCATGACAAGAGACTGCCTTGAATTCACTTCTGTGTGAATCATTCTACACCACCGTGATACCACATGCACGCGCAGGCACACACACACACACACACACACACACACACACAAATGCACACAGACTCACATGCAACTTTTTTTTATTGGTTTATATATCTGCTTCTTATGTTTTTGCACCTATTTCCCAGAAGCTGATAATTTTTGGCTCTATTGATGGATTTAAATTTTGGATTTGGATTTGGATAAATAGGTAATTAGATTCTGGAACTTACTCCTCAAATCATGAGCCCTCTAGGTCAGCACTGGCTGATAGCAATATAATGCAAGTCATGTGTGATCTCAAATTTTCTAGAAGTCATATTACAAAAAGTTAAAAGAAATGAGCGAAATTAATTTCAATAATACTTTTTATTTTTCCCTAAATATTATCATTTCAACATACAATGACTGTAAAAATAAATAAAGTATTTTACATTTCTTGTGCCGAGCCCTTAAAATATGGTATGTATTTTATACTTACAGCATATCTCAACTCAAATGTTACATTTCTTTGGAAATATTTGATCTGTATTTTGATTCCACAAAGTA
The DNA here is from genome assembly GCF_000164805.1 of Carlito syrichta. NCBI lineage: Eukaryota > Metazoa > Chordata > Mammalia > Primates > Tarsiidae > Carlito > Carlito syrichta. The sequence continues at coordinate 393,667 of NW_007081691.1, forward strand.
TACTACCGAAAAACATATTCACAAACCCAAGCTGTTTTCTAATAATGCAACCAAGTGTTAGGTTTTAAATTACAAATAATTCCAATTAAATAAAAATTTAAGGTGCCGTCCACTCATCCCATTGGGTGCATTTACAGGGCATAGTAGCCACTTATGGCTAGTAACTAGCAAATTGGACACTACAGCTCCAGAACCATCGTTGAAATCCTGGCTATGCATCAGAGTCATCTGTGGAGCGTCCTGAATACACACATAGTAAGCAGGGATGAAGAAACAGCTGACATGTGTTGAGCACTTTCTATGCCATGTACTATTCTAAATGTTGGAGTTTTATTGATCATTTTATAGATAAGAAAAATGAGGCACAGAGGGGTTATGTAATCACTTACGATTCCATTACCAAGAAGTGGCAGAGACCCTCCAAAGCGTGTGGTCTTTAATATTGTATTATGTATGGAACGATGCCATTCTATATGGAGTCTATAGGTTCTAGTAACCGCTTGAAGTGATGACTGTGTCTGAAGTGAAGCCCAGACATCTGCATCTTCTACATTATCCACAACAGATTATAACGTACGTTGCCATCCTATATGACATCACTGTCAGCTTTGTCCCAGCTGAACAGTGGGGAATATATATTTATTTAATTTACATATGCTCTCTTTCAAAAACCTTTGAGTATTTAAGCATGGTCGTTAAAACAAAAATCCTTTGTAGCTGGTTATATCTTTGGTGAAATAATACTGCAGGCACAAGGTCTAGTCTTTATTATTGTGTTTGATGAACATTTTAAATTATTCTTAAAGCGATTGAATAAATCCTAAAACAGTTTCGATCGATAATGTCATACTTTTAAGAACACATGCCTCCTGACTATTCTGCAGAAAGCATCTAGAAGTCATTGTTATTGAGTTAATGTGATTAGAGAGAGTAAGATGGGAAAACACACAAGACTTTTAAAAAAGATGTTCTCAGTATCCAGGCCCTGAGAAGCTCTGTTAAGTTTACTTGAAATTGAGGTCTGTGAATGAAGAACACAATTTTCATTTATTCAGCAACAATTGAAAGTGCACGTGTTGCCATGGAGACAGGTAAGCCATTTCCTCTCCCACATTATAGCACAGGCCTTTCTACCAAGTCTGATTTCCATAGCTTCACCCAAGAGTTTGGTGAGATTGGGAAGCTTGATCCTAGGGTCTGGCATGGTTCCAGACAGAACAATAAAAAAAGACATAAATCATAGGGAAAAGAGGTTAACACTGGTGGGAGGTGTGAAGGTGGAGAGTTGAAATATGGCTACCACTGCACATTTGCAGAATACAGAGCGTGCTTTAATAGAAAGAGCACATCTTAATGAAAATGTGTGTGCAACCACTGGGATTCATAGTATGGATGTCGACATGTGTAATGCTACTAAGGGATCATAGCTCAGTGACATTCCTGGACTTTCAGAGATAATTCCTTATCCCCGGCTTTATCATTTCAAGATGTTTTTTTCCTCAGCTACTCATTGATTGCTTTGTTCATTCCTTTGTAACCATGCATTAAGCACATGCTAAGTGCAGCGCATCATGTTAGATTACAGGGTATGGTAGGGAGTGTGAAGGAGATCCCAGATGGTTTTGGATATGAATCCTACTGTGAAATAGAGAGGCAAAATGAGGCATGTCCAAAAAAGAACCACAATGACTAATAGATATTTATAAATGCTGGGAGATTTCCAGTAAAGTGCTCTGAAAATGAGTGTGGGTCTGCATTGCCTTTTGAAATGGGATACAAATAAATAACACGGATAAAGTCATTTATTCAATATCTATTCCACCCAAAAAGAGTGATCGACTTGTAGAATTAATTGACATCCAAGGTCGAATTCCCGGGAATGAGACTCCAGAATGCTGAAAATGTTCATCAGACCGATTAATGAGTATCAGGACCATTCACGCAAAGTGGCACCACACAGAATCTCTACTACGAACATTAACTTTTTACTCTGCCATATCAGTATGTGGACAAACTGTTAAACACCTGCTTCGAGTTAACATAATCCAACGGTTCCAACGCAAGGAAAGGGGGGTGGGAAATAGAGTGAGTTTGAAGGTAAATGTATGTGTGCATTGTTATATGTACTGTATACATACATTTCCAGATCGATGAGCTAAATTGTTCCTTGAATTATTTAGAATTTAAAGAATCAACAACTAACTTTTAGATGATCAACTCGTTGAATTCAGATTTCTGGCTGACCTAGGCTCAGATGTCATCCAACAGCATCAAAATCTGAGCAGAAAAAGCAAAGTGTCTTTTCTGTTCTTCTTCCTTTTTTCCCTTTTTCGTTTCTTTCATTCTTTTATTCTTCCAGGACTATTGCTAATTTGAGGATTTGAAAACTTGGAATAGAGACAAATGTGAATTAATCTTAAAGAGGCAGTGATATCCCACTCAGATCCTATGTATCTCATCACATATTCTGAGTTGCTGTCACCACTACTTCCGAAATTATTGCGAAGGTATAGATTTTGTCTACACCACCTCTTAAATCTTCCAACTAAATCAGGCTTAGTGCTCAGGGATAATACAGAAAATTGTAGAGGTCCCTGGTCAAGGTGGGGACCAAGAGATTTTCAGAGACTGAGGGAGGCTTTCAAAAGGGCTGTCAAATGAAGCCAAATTCCATCATTTACAACACTTTGCTCATCTTTATAGCCCACTCATTTTATAATTCATTACTTATATGGTGTCAGAGATTGAGCCTGGGCCTTGTGCACAGGAAGTTCTCTTTCTGAGAAGTGACCATATTGAATGGAGATAGACCTCACTCACCAGATGCCTAGATTGTGATGCTCACAGTAACTAGGCCATTGTATTTGATCATTGTAAAAATGTTGTGAAATAGTTTAATTATTTCCATTTCAATAATGAGGACATTGAGGCTCAGAAAATGAATGCAAGTTACCTATGACTCTCTGCTGTGACCCCCTGCTTGTGCATGGCACATTAGAACTCAAACCCAGGCTGTCTTAAATCAAAAGCCCTGTTTCTTCTCTGCTCCAGTCTCTCTTTATGAAGGTATGGCAACAAGCATTCCACTCTATCTCTCACTTTATAGGAACAACTAAAGATTCCCACTGCAGCAGTTAAACTCACAGCCTTTTATCTCAATGGGAGGAAATCTTTGGGAATGTTACTTTTGCCTGCCTTCCAGTTCTAGATTTTGGAGAAGCTTATTTATCCTTTTCCCTTTGTCTGCTATGATGCACCAACAGCCACAACTATCCTGTATCCATGTGGTCTTCAGTTTATTTCCAATATGAGGGGTTCAAATGAACCACTGGTAACTTTTACATGCAAGCACTTGCATTATGGTCATCCATTAGAAAAAGAAAATAAAATAATTTAGACCGATGTTAATTCAGAAGACAGAACACATGAATAAAATATTAAGTTCGGACGAGATTTTAAGAATTTAAATATGAAGCATATAGCTATACATTCTCACATTGCCATTGTACTTTAAGGGTCCTTCTTCTTAAAAACAAATGCGATAAATGGCTTAGTTATTATTTCAGTTTAGGAAGAGGCATCTACAGAAATCACATTTTAATACATTCCAGATTAGGCTACATGCTATATTTGTAATAAGGACTTGTTTCCAACATTAGCTGGCAGATCACTCATATGAACAATTATCCAAATAGCTATTAGGATATGATTGCACTCATTTCCAGGCAAAGCAGAGTTGCCAGAACTAAGCCTGGCTGCTGGTTAGATTTTGGTTTGACTTTTGGAGAAAGCCACAAGAATTTGTCAGTCATCTTGGCTGTAAGGGAGTCTCCCTGTGTTGAGGCTCATCTCCTTCCTGCTTGAAAATAGAGGTAAATGTATTTCTCTTTTGTTTTATTTTTACACTTTTACACCATCTAAGAAAAAAAGAAAAAGAAGGAAAAGAAAGTGAGGTAGAGAGGAGAAGAGAACAGGCTAGTCTTGTGCTGGAAAGTAACATGAAACTCCGAGGCGATGAAGAAGTGAACGGCTTAAACTCATGGCGTTCTAGGAAAGTACAGGTACAATGAACACACCTCCATCATTATGCAGAGATCATCTTGTGTATGCCCCATAGTGATATCTCTGCAGAAAGGCCCATGCTAGGAAAAATTTGTAAGAAGGATGCCAGAAAGAAATGATGTTTATAGAAATGGGGAATCAAACTTTTTCCTGTTGCCCATTCATTCTGCTTCTGCTGAGTTTGGCACTTGGGGACCCCGCTAGTTAATCTGGTCCAACAGTCTAACCCAAGAACACTGACTCCTTTAGACTAGGTGAAGAAAAGCTCCCTTTGTGCTCAGGTCTAGGGCTGGTGGAAAGATTATTTAGAAAGCCCATGTGCTTCTTGGGAGTGGGGTGCTCCCTCCCACAGCTGCATGATGATGGAAGTTTATGACAGGTCTCAGATTCCACTCAACCACCAAAACCACTGTCCCTGCCACAGCTGGAAAGGTCACTGTTCTTCAGATTTGGGAATGGGGAAGGGCTGAAAGGGCAGAGCAAATGCGTTTTTTTTTTCTTTTGATTTAAATTTGTTGGAGTCCATCTTACTGATGACCTTGCCAGTATACTTTTGAAAGTTTGGGTCTGAAAAGACAAGTTATCTGAAAGAATCATCTTTAAGGTAAAGAAAATACAGCACACTCAGGAAGGGTTTTGTTTGTTTGTTTCCTAATGCAAATGGAATGAAGTCATTTTGCTTTACATAGATAGAACCTAAGGATCTCTAATAGCCCTCTAGTTGAGATTTCTTCCTCGCAGGGATTATTATCAAAACTAAATTATGTCAAATGGTTGGTCCTCGATAGTGAATTTTGTGTTCTTTTCTGTATTATTTCCATTAATATCCTTCTTGTCCAGACATTGGAATTTAGAGTATCAATAGAAGGAATTCAGCGGGTCATCTGACAACTATCCCAGACACCTCAATTAATGTTAGATTAAAAACAGCCACAGACTGTAATATTTTCACCTAACGTTTATTGAACTCTAACATGTGGCAAAATTCTTACAAATGCACGATCTCTTTTAACGCTTACGATGATATTCTTTGGGAAGTATGATGATCACTTTCATAATATAAATATGGAAACAAACTATCGGGGCAGTTCAGTAGCCTGTTTACATGTATACGCAGCTTATGAAGCACCTGGGATGCAGACTCAGGTATACAAACAATTCAGTGCTATGTGAGCTCCCCATCATTTAAACTTGTATAATGGCCTATACTTTAAAAGGAAGTTGTATATGCATTATTTGACAAGAATCTCAAAGTAATTGACTTTAATATACATAGTATAAAGAAGAACCATGACTGAATGGAAACTCTCTGGCTTTAAAAGCCAAGTGCCAAATATATATATATATTTGAAAAGATTCCCACGTGATTTGAAAGATAATTATCCCAAAGGCTTTGGTTCTTCTTGTAAAAAGACAGTTGAGACCAGAGCTTTTCTTTATTGCTTCCCTGGAAGAATGGGATATGAGATGTTGGTAAAGCAAATCGACTAGGGGAAAATGTTAATTTTAAGAAAAATTAACATGAGATGGATGTACCATGAATGAGTGAAAGTATAATGAGATTCTTTACTTTCTTTCATGTCCCTTGTTTCCCAAGCACCGTAATGCTCTCAGCATTTCTATTTTCTTACAAAAATATACAGTACACCTAATAAAACATTTATAAGGAAAGGATATTAAATAGTTATACAAAATTAGCAAAATTAGATTTTCTTGACAAGTTTATCTTTAAAAATTAAAAAAAAAGAAAATCTTACAGCCAAAGGTCCATTGTTGCAACAAAATGTTCTTTAAAACTTGAGAAGACATGGTGGATATCTGAGCCCTAACTCTTTTGCAGAATCACACCAAATGGTACCAATCACAGGACACCACATTTTTCTGGAGTCTTTTTTTTTCCTTCCAAAAATTCCAACCTGCGTCTGGCATTATCTAAATTTTCACTGAAAATTAGAGGAAAGTCATTGGATTCTGCCTGTCATGGCCTTTTCTCTTCATTGACTTTTGAAACATATCACAGTCGTGGGAAGCTCACGTGACTCCCAAAGTCAAGGATAGAATCTATAAAGAGAATACATCCTCCCGTTTTATATAAATTCTTATTAAAATCTGCCATTGCCTGGGGTATAATGATATTCTGCCTGCGCTTTCCTTTCTTTTTTGTAACTAGTGCTGAAATTAAACTTGGAAAAGGGAGGGGAAAGATTGATATTGTCGGTCATTGGGGTTTGCATTTGACATTCCTCAAATAATGGGATGTAATATGGTTATGCAGAAAACAGATTGATTTTTCACAATTTTCCCACAGAGGTAATAGGGAACAGACTGGAGGAAATTCCAAGGTTTCATTGGGGGAACTATTTGCAACACAACTGAAGAAGAAAACAAACTCAAACCATCCTTTTGTGTAATTTTTCCCTTCAACGTTTTTAAGTAGGAAATTTGCTAACCAATTTGCTTTCATTGCTGTGAGTTTCAGGAATTTGGGAAAATGTTCAGTTTTGCAGACGGATTTCAGAAAGTCTTCCAATTATGTGAATCACAAGTCATAACAGAATAATGAAGACATTAATGGGATTTGCATAATTATTTACTTTTAAGGATTTGAGATACATGTTTCAGAATGTTCCCTTTTTCTTCCCCAACTCTTCTCTGCTCGCCTATGTCCCAGCAGAGGTTAACAGATAATATCAATATATTACTGATATTGAAAGAGTCAGCGATATTGGAATTTATGTCCTACATTGCACTGCTGGTGGTGGCGATGCTGGAGTGCCATCTAGTCCAACTTACACAGACTTTAATTAATGCTGAAGAAAGAAATGTATTCACAAATTTCCTATTTCTTTGCAAGACACCTGTCCACTGAGTTGGCTACAACATGACACTGATAAGGCCAAGGTTACGGGTTCGACGCCTACATGGTCTCTTTAGCTTTACATTGATGAAGTTTCATTCTTTTTTCCCAATCCCAGCCAATGGACTGGCATCAAACAAAACTTTTGCCAAATTTCTCTTGTGATCAGGGTGTGGATGGTCCATCGAAAACCTACTTTCACCACTGAGAAAGCAGATCCACAGAAATAACGTCCCTAGAACAGTCAGTCAAAACTTACAAGTCTGCTTCCTTTTTTTTTTTTTGAGTTGGATTCTCACTCTGTCGCCCAGACTGGAGGGCAGTGGCCACTCCCGGCCACTGCAGCCTCAACCTGCTGGGCTCCGGCGATCCTTCCGCCTCAGCCTTCTGAGTAGCCGGAATTACAGGCATGCGCTACCACGCCCGGCTGATTTTTTGGTTTATTGAAGAGATGAGGTCTCGCTGCCCAGGTGGGTCTCGAACCTGCAGGCTCAGGCAATCCACTCACTTCAGCCTCCCAAAGGTGCGGGATTACAGGCTGAGCCACCGAGCCCGGCTGCTTCCTTTTTAAATTAATAAGCTTTCTCTTTTGCCCAGTATCTCTTCCTGCCTCTCTCGCAGGAGACAATTTTTCCTCAGTGCCCAAGAGCTCTACGGTCTAGCAAAAGAGAACCAGGAAGCCTCAATAAAGAGGTACCTGTACTGAGATACCACCTAACTCCAGTCAGAATGGCCATTATCGATAACTCAAAAAATAACAGTTGCTGGAGAGGGTGTGGCGAAAAGGGAACACTTCTACACTGTTGGTGG